>NC_077243.1:73562749-73857749 GCF_947179165.1 Solanum dulcamara | reverse complement strand
CCTCTGAAGTGGGTCCAGGCAAAGTAGCAGGTACTTAGGGTGCCTCCGCATATCTTGCGAGTCGGCCTCTAGCCCTTGATGGGCGTACCTCTGACTGGGGCATCTCTACGTTATCAGCATTTCTCTGGCTGGCCACACGTTTAGGAGGAATTATCTATAACGTATAAACACACGAATTAGAAAAGAGTTTTATAGAGTATAACTCTATCGCACGAATTCGGAGTATATAAGAAGTGAAACAATTCTTAATGTCTTATAGCCTCCTGATTATAAGTGTGGTGCACAACACACCCATAAGCAAGACTCTACTAGACACGGCTTCATAGACTCCCTAGGACTTTTGAACTCTGGGCTCTGATACCATGTTTGTCATGCCTCGGGAGGGTACCCTAGGCGTGGCCGGCACTTGAAAGCCATTTCTAGCCTCCAAGCGAACTACCTAGTCCAGTCACACATTCATTCAAACACATTCTCTTGGCAGAAGACTCAATCAATGAAGTACTATTCATAATTTAGGGCCGAATGCCAAACAACTATCAAATCAACAACAGTTAAGGAAGAACTTCTCAAAAGGACAATCCAACATTTCTACACTCCGGTCTATGAAGCCTCTATCAACAATCTAGGAGGTGCCAATGACAAGCCCATGGCTACCAACAATCAAATTAAAGGAAACAACACAAAACTGTACAGGAAAGCTCAACATCCTCAGAAAACTAGGATGACTCACCAACTAGTTGGGAATGTGTGGATCTTCAACGGTGCACCGATTAATGATCTCTAGTACCTGTCTCTACATCATGAAATGATGCAGGCCAAATGACATCACTACATGGAATGTACGAGTATATAAAATGGCCAAATGAAACAACATCAGTAAGGACCAAATCAATTCGGGAATCTCGACTCAGAAAGAAGTACAACTCAACAAGCGTCCTAAGTCTAAGCAAGAATATACTTTAGACAAGACCAAATCACATACAATTAAACTCAATCCAACTTAGAGTACTATCAAGACCTATGTGGGAGTTTCTCTTATCCGACAACCATCACTGATGAGCCAGTGACAGTACAGCAAACCGACGTTGTTGCCGCGTCCGTTCATGCTTTGCCAGGGCATGAACGAGTCAACCAATCATGGATCCAATCCAACCATGTCCTATAATGTCACGACAAACATTTTGGGGAAGCATCCGACTTTAATGGTTCAATCCCCTCCTACGTTTGGCGACGTAGTTATTGGGTTCGAGTATGGACTATACTCTTGCCCAATTCGGTGCTCGATACTCCTCCCAAGACTCAATGCTCATAAAACTCCATCCAATCAACTCAATCAAATCATATCGACAAGTCTTATTTAAACCTTGTCAACTCATCAACTCTAGCACAATCAAACATCTCCAAATCATATCTTTCAAGAGTGAAATTAAATGCACATTTATAACAACTTACAAACATCACCAATCATTTCCCCTATCCATTTAATCAATCTTTAAGACTCATCACAACCTCAAGGCTTTAAATTAACCATTCTAGATAAACAACACTTTTAAGAAAATAGCATCATTTATCATAATCTACATAGTCAAGAGAATCAATAAAATATATTTAACAACTCTTCCTCATCAACACATATTCACATAAAGGCTCTTTTTAGAAGTTTCTTGACTCAACCTCATCAACATAGCAAGAATCACTTTAATAGATAACAAAACTCATTTGAACACAACCCTAGCAAGAAACTCCATTTCTATGGACATTTATCCTCAAAAAAGGTATAGGGCACATGGGTGGAATCAACCCATATTTTGGATAGCCTTACATATCTTAGAATAGATTCTTGAAGAAACCTTGTTGTTGGGTCTTCAACGGAGAACTCGAATCTTAAAACTCTTGGAACACTCTCTTGTTGGAAATGGAGAAGAAGAAGAAGAGAGAGAGAGAGAGAGAGAAAGAGAGACTCCTAGGGCTTTTAGAGAGAGAGAGGGGGCTGAGAATATGTTCCCAAAATGGTCAAGGATGATACATATATAATTTGGGACAATTCTCAAATTGTCCCTTCTCAAAAGTTCTGAAATATAAGCTAAAATGCTCCTGGCGCGCTAGTGGTGCATCGCGCCATTGCAGCGCCAGGTCGATTATGCCTAAAAACCTGCACATCTTTTAGTGGCGCGCCGCGCCAAAGACCAAACTACTGAGGCATATTCTTGGCACGATAGTGGCGCGTCGCGCCCTTATAGCGCCAAGGACATATTTTCTGGGTTCTGGAAGTTTGGCTTGAAAAACCCTGCATATATCGTAGTGGCGCGCCGCGCCAAGGGCCAAACTATGAGGCACATTCTTGGCGCGATAGTGGTGCATCACGCCACTGTGGCGCCAAGCCTAGTTTTCTAGCAATTTCAACCCAGGCTTAAAATCCCTACCGTGCTAGTTCATCTTAGGATCGTCATATCTTTTGACTCCGAACTCCATAAATTTCATTCTTAGTGGCGTTGGAAAGAAGACTCGATGACCTTTAATTTAATAGGTCATGGGCCACCCAGATTGTCGTCTTTAAAAAGATAGGGTCGTTAGAAGTCGACCTTTATACGAACTCACCCTAAAACTTAGCCACGACGAATCTTTCGGACTTAGCTTGGTCCTAGGGGTCCTTCATGACCCCACATTCACCTCTAACGCTGCTCAATTTCTCAAAGACAAATCTTAACTCATGTATATGCTCCACAATACTCGAGTTCAACCCTTCCCATATACAAGAAGGGTCCGAATCTTAGGGAAAATATTTAAGGGGTATTACAATATCTCCCCTTTGGGATCATTCATCCTCGAATAACGAGTGACCAGGAATGGACTCAGGGTACAAATCAAAATCAAAATTTAGTCATTCAACCAGTCAGATCCCCTAACAAATCACCAATCAAACTCATAATGCGCAAACAATTTCAAGTCAAGTAAATGGATATTACCTTCAACATTCTCATCGGTAGGCACGAATAGATGTGGATATTGAGACTTCATGTCTTCCTCCGCTTCCCATGTGGCTTCCTCAATGAATTGATTTCTCCACAGGACTTTAACTGAGGTAATCTCTTTGTTCCTCAATTTGCGGATTTGGCAATCAAGAATCTGGACCGGAACCTCTTCATAGGATAAGCTATCCTTAATTCCAATACCATCAATGGGGACTACCAACGAGGGATCGCCCAAGCAATTTTTCAACATCAAAATATAGAACACCGGGTGGATAGAGTCTAGCTCTGAGGGTAATTCCAACTCATAGGCAACACTCTTAATCCGCCTTAAAATTTGGTAAGGACCGATATATCGAGGACTAAGCTTCCCCTTCCTTCCAAACCTCATGACACCCTTCATGGGTGACACTTTCAAGTATACCCAATCACCCACCTCAAACTCTAAGTCTCTCCTCCTCACGCCGGTGTAAGATTTTTGGCGGCTTTGGGCTATCTTTAGCCTGTCTTGAATGACTCTCACCTTCTCCATGTCTTGGTGAACAAAATCGGGCCCTATCAACTCAACTTCACCAACTTCAAACCATCCAATCGGCGATCTACACCTCATCCCATACAAAGCTTCATAAGGAGCCATTTGAATGCTAGCATGACAGCTATTGTTATATGCAAACTCTATGAGAGGCAAGTGATCATCCCAATTTCCTTTGAAGTCAAGCACACACGCCCTCAACATATCTTCCAATGTATGAATGGTGAGCTCTGCTTGGCCATCTGTCTAGGGATGGAAGGCCGTACTCAAGTTCACCTTCGAACCTAACCCCTTCTGAAAAGATTTCCAAAATTGGGAAGTAAATTAAGCTACTCTATCTGAGATGATAGACAGGGGAACCCCATGCAACCTGACGATCTATTGAATGTATAATCTTGCATAATCTTCTGCGGTGTCAGTAGTCTTAACTGGCAAGAAGTGAGCTGATTTCGTCATTCTATCCACAATCACCCAAATCGAGTCATGTTGCTTTCGGGACCTCGACAAACCCGTAATAAAATCTATGTTGATCATCTTCTACTTCCATTCTGGAATTTCTATGTTTTGAGATAAACTACATGGCCTTTGATGCTCGACTTTCACCTGTTGGCAATTTGGGCAATTGGAAATAAACTCCGTAATATCTCTCTTCATCCCACTCCACCAATAGATTTCCCTCAAATCATGATACATTTTTGTGGAGCCTGGATGGATAGAGTATCTGGAACTATGCGCTTCAGCCATAATCCTCCCTCGGACATCATCGACATCAGGTACACACAGTCTATTTTGATACCTCAACACACCATCTCCCCTTTTGGTAAAGACCATTACCTCTTGTTTGTGAATAACTCCCTTTAATTAGAGAAGGACGGGATCTTGGTCTTGTTTTTTCTTTACCTCCACCACAAGTGAGGATCTAGACCCATCCTAAACGGTAACTCCGCCTTTATTGTTCTCTTCCAGATGAACTCCTAATCGGGCTAATCTATGTACTTCCTTCGTCAGTTCTCTCCTTCTCTCCTTCACATGGGCAGTGCTACCCATAGACAATCTTCTAAGAGCATCAGCAACAACATTAGCTTTACCTAGATGGTAGAGGATGCTCATGTCATAGTCCTTGAGTAGCTCCAACCACCTCATTTGCCTCAGGTTGAGCTCCTTCTGGCTGAAGACGTATTGTAAGCTCTTATAATTGGTGAACACATCAACATGCACTCCATTTAAGTAGTGGCACCAAATTTTAAGCGCAAACACCACAGCTGCCAGCTCAAGGTCATGAGTTGGGTAATTCCTCTCATGAACCTTAAGCTGTTTTGATGCATAGGCTATCACCTTCCCCCTCTGCATCAACACACAACCCAAACCAATTCTAGATGCATCACAATAGATCACAAAACCCTCTGTTCTATCGGGCAAGGTCAGGACAGGAGTAGTGGTTAGCTTGGTCTTCAATTTTTGGAAACTCTCCTCACAAGCATCGGACCATTGGAACTTAGCCTTCTTTTAGGTCATCTTAGTCAATGGTGATGATATGGATGAGAATCCCACTACAAACCTTCGATAATAGCCGGCCAAACCCTGTGGGTCTGGGCAAATTCTTCATAGCTTCGACCTTCTGAGCGTCAATGTGAATACCATCTCCAGATACAATGTGGCCTAAGAAAGCCATTGATGCAAGCCAAAATTCACATTTGGAGAACTTTGCATACAATACCTGCTCTCTCAAAGTTTGTAAGACGACTCTAAGATGATGGGCGTGCTCCTCTTCATTCTTGGAGTAGACTAAGATATCATCCATGAATATAATCAAAAACATATCAAGATATGGTTTAAATACTCAGTTCATGAGATCCATAAAAGCTGCGGGGCATTAGTCAATCCAAAGGAGATGACCAAGAATTCTAGGTGGCCATAACGGGTCCGAAAAGCTGTCTTTGGAATATTACACTCCCTCACCTTCAATTGATGGTAGCCCGATCTTAGGTCTATCTTTGAGAAACAAGTGGCACCCTGAAGTTGATCAAATAAGTCATTTATTCTAGGCAGAGGGTATTTGTTCTTTATGGTCACCTTGTTCAACTGCCTGTAATTGATGCACATCCTAAGGGACCAATCTTTCTTTCGCATAAATAAGATAGGAGCACCCCATGGTGAGATGCTTGGCCTAATGAATCCCTTATTTAACAAGTTTTTCAACTGTTCTTTCAACTCTTTCAACTTAGGCGGAGCCATTCTATATGGAGGGATAGGGATAGGCTGGGTATCAAGGAGAACATCAATCCCAAACTCAATCTCCCTATCAGGAGGGAATCCAGGCAGATCTTCGGTAAAGATGTCGGGAAACTCGTTGGCAATCGGGACCGACTCGAGGGATTGAGACTCAACATTGTCATCTTTTACTTGGACAATGTGATAAATACACCCTTTTGAGATTAGATTCCTGGCCCTAAGGTGAGAAATAAACTTACCCTTAGGCATAACAGGACTACCCTTCCACTCTATGACAGCTTTATTTGGGAATTTGAATTTAACAATCCGAGTCCTACAATCAATAGAGGCATAACAGACATAAAGCCAGTCCATACCAAGGATCACATCAAAATCGACCATGTCCAACTTAATTAAGTCGGCCAAAGTGTCCCTGTGATGGATTGACACAGTGCAATATCTATAGACTTTCTCAGCTAAGACAGAATCACCGATAGGATTAGCTACAAAAAAGGCTCACGAAGATATTCAAAAACTTTATTGAATTTACTAGCCACATAAGGAGTCACAAAAGATAGAGTGGCACCCGAGTCTATCAATACATAACAATCAAGAGAAGAGACTCGAATCATACCCGTCACGATATTTGGAGAGTTCTCCTGATCTTGACGACTACCCATGGCATATAGGCGGTTTGTACCTCCACTCGTACTTGAAGTAGATCCCCTTTGATTACCCCTAGCTGGCAGTGCGGTGGTAGAGAACTGAGCTCTGTCTCCCCATATTATACACTCTCTCTGAAAATGGTCTTTTTGGCCACACTTATAACAACCAGCCCTTCCCGCTCTGCACTCTCCCAAGTAGAGCTTACCACACTTAACGCATGGTGGCTTCCCTTGCGAACCTTGACCCATGCTAGCTTGGGATTAAGAACCCTGGGATCTAAAATTCTGGCGACTTTGTCCCTGTTGATCATACTATTTTGCGGCATAGGTGCACTGGCGGTGGATGAGGCATAGTTAGAAGGCCTCTTTTGGAAGAAGGACCTGTTGCCCTTGTTTTGCCTCTGTTCATTCTCATGGCCCGCTGATTTTACCTTCTTGCTCAGGTGCTCTTCTCTGTCTTTTCTCTTCTCATCCTCCACCTGTTGAGCATACACCATTAATCTGGAAATATCCATATCTGAGATCAACAATACTGCTTTGCACTCCTTCTTCACATGCCTCCCTAACCCAGAGACGAACTTCCTCATCTTTGACCTCATATCTGGGATCATTTCTGGAGCATACCTGGACAGTTGGATGAACTTCAGGCCATACTCTTTAAATGTTATACTCTTCTATTTCAGATTTACAAATTCCTCCACTTTCATTTCCTCAATTCTCGGGGAAAGAAGTGGTCAAGAAAGGCTCCCTTAAATTCGTCCCACCTAGAAGGTTCAGCATCCTCGCGCCTACCTTGCTCCCATTGGTTATACCAGATGTTTGCCACATCCCTGAGTTGATAAGACACCAACTCAACCCCCTCAATCTCCGTGGCATGCATAGCTTTAAGAATTTTTCATATCTCATCGATAAAGTTTTGGGAGTCTTCATCAACCTTAGAACCCGTGAATGCCCGTGGATTCATTCTCAGAAAGTCTCTAATTCTAGTGGCAGCAGATGGCTCTTGGGAGCTAGATCTAAGAGTGGGCGAACTCTGGTTACCATTTCGGGCAGCCACTAATTGAGTAAGCATTGCAATTGCCCCTCGAAATTCTGTCTCTGATGTGGGTGCAGGTGGAGTAGCAGGCACTTGAGGCGCCTCCGTATACCTCGCAGGTCGGCCTCTAGCCCTTGCCGGGCGTACCTCAGACTGGGGCATCTCTACATTATCAACATTCATCTGGCTAGCAGTACATTTCGGAGGCATTATCTGTAACGTATAAACGCACAAATTAGAAAGGATTCTCATAGAGTTTAACTCTATCGCATGAAATCAGAGTATGAAAGAAGTGAAAAAATTCCTAATGTCTTATAGCCTCCTGATTATAAGTGTGGTTCACAACACACCCATAAGCAAGACTCTACTAGACACGACTTCATAGACTTCCTAGGACTCTTGAACTCTGAGCTCTAATACCATGTGTGTCATGCCCCGGAAGGGTACCCTAAGCGTGACCGGTACTCATAGGTCATTTATGACCTCCGAGTGAACCACCTGATCCAGTCACACATTCTCTCCATAGAAAAATTAATCAATGGCATACTGTTCATAAATTAGGGCCCAAGGCCAAACAATCGTCAACTCGACAAATAATTTTTAAAAGGGCTACTCAAAAGGACAATCCAACATTTCTATACTCCGATCTATGAAGCCTCTATCTACAATCTAGGAGGTGCCCATGACAATCCCATGGCTACCAACAATCAAAATATGGTAACTAACATCAAAACTATACAGGAAGAGCTCAACATCCTCCGGAACTAGGAGGACTCACCGCTAGCTAGGAGTGGGTGTGGATCTTCAACGGAGCGCCGATTGATGATCTCTGGTACCTGTCTCTGCATCATGAAATGATGCAGGCCAAATGGCGTCAGTACATGGAATGTACGAGTATGTAAAATGGCGGAATGAATTGAACATCAAGGGAACATCAAATCCACTCAGAACTCAATTCAAGAGAATTGAGAACTCAATCAAATGTCCTAAGTCTAAACAAGAATACGGTTTAGACGGGACAAATCACATACCATTTAACTCAATCCAACTCAAAGTACTATCAAGACTTATGTGGGAGTTTCTCTTATCCGACAATCATCACTTATGAGCCAGTGACAGTACAATAAGCCAACATTATTGCCGCATCCGTTCATGCTTTACCAGGGCATGAACGAGTCAACCAATCATGGATACAATCCAACCATGTCCTATAATGTCAGGACAAACATTTTGGGGAAGCATCCGACTTTAACGGTCCAATCCCCTCCTACGTTTGGCGACGTAGTTATTGGGTTCGAGTATGGACTTTACTCTCACCCAATTCAGTACTCGATACTCCTTCCAAGACTCAATTCTCATAAAACTCCATCCAATCAACTCAATCAAATCATATCGACAAGTCTCATTTAAACCTTGTCAAGTCATCAACTCTAGCACAATCAAACATCTCCAAATCATATCTTTCAAGAGTGAAATTAAATGCACATTTATAACAACTTACAAACATCACCAATTATTTCCTCTATCCATTTAATCAATCTTTAAGACTCATCACAACCTCAAGGCTTTAAATTAACCATTCCAGCTAAACAACACTTTTAAGAAAATAACATCATTTATCATAATCTACATAGTCAAGAGAATTAATAAAACATATTTAACAACTCTTCCTCATCAACACATATTCACATAAAGGCTCTTTTTAGAAGTTTCTTGACTCAACCTCATCAACATAGCAAGAATCACTTTAATAGATAACAAAACTCATTTGAACACAACCCTAGCAAGAAACTCTATTTCTATGGACATTTATCCTCAAAAAAGGTATAGGGCACATGGGTGGACTCAACCCATGTTTTGGATAGACTTACATACCTTAGAATAGATTCTTAAAGAAACCTTGATGTTGGGTCTTCAATGGAGAACTCGAATCTTGAAACTCTTGGAACACTCCCTTGTTGGAAATGGAGAAGAAGAAGAAGAGAGAGAGAGAGACTTCTAGGGCTTTTAGAGAGATAGAGGGGGCTGAAAATATGTTCCCAAAATGGTCAAGGATGATACATATATAATTTGGGACAATTCCCAAATTGCCCCTTCTCAAAAGTTCTAAAAAATAAGCTAAAACGCTTCTGGCGCGATAGTGGCGCATTGCGTCATTGCAGCGCCAGGTCGATTATGCCTAAAAACCTGCACATCTTTTAGTGGCGCACCGCGCCAAGGACCAAACTACTGAGGCACATTCTTGGCGCGATAGTGGCGCATCGCGTCCTTACAGCGCCAAGGCCATATTTTCTGGGTTCTAGAAGTTTGGCTTGAAAAACCCTGCATATCTCGTAGTGGCGCGCCGCACCAAGGGACAAACTACTGAGGCATATTCTTGGCGCGATAGTGGTGCATCGCGCCAATGTGGCGCCAAGCCTAGTTTTCCAGCAATTTCAACCCAGGCTTGAAATCCCTGTCGTGCTAGTTCGTCTTAGGATCATCATATCTTTTTACTCTGAACTCCATAAACTTCATTCTTGGTGGCATTGGAAAGAAAACTCGATGACCTTCAATTTAATAGGCCGTAGGCTATCCAGATTGTCGTCTTTCAAAAGATAGGGTCGTTAGAAGTCGACCTTTATACGAACTCACCCTAAAACTTAGCCACGATGAATCTTTCGGACTTAGCTTGGTCCTAGGGCTCCTTCATGACCCCACACTCACCTCTAACACTGCTCAATTTCTCAAAGACAAATCTTAACTCATGCATATGCTCCACAATACTCGAGTTTGACCCTACCCATATACAAGAAGGGTCCGAATCTTAGGTAAAATTTTTAAGGGGTGTTACACCTTCCTCCTCTAATTCCCTTTCTTATTTTATGAAAGGAGAACTCAAAGAGTGAGACAGGATCTAGGATACCTAAAGGATTACTACTGTAACAACATTCATTTAACTCATGTTATCAATGCTTGTTTTGTTCATCCTATTCAACTCACTGCTTTCTCTTTCAACTCAATGTCCCTTTACAATCAACATGTGTTTCATTCTATTTCTAATATAGTTGAACCGAAGAGTTTTGCACATGCTATTAGCAACCTGGCTGGAAAGAATCTATGAATACAAAATTGGAAGCCCTTACACTAAACCACACTTGGGATCTCATGAAACTACCACTAGGGAAGCAAGACTTACCTTGTAAATGGATTTACAAGGTCATACATAGATGTGATGGTACTATTGAGAGATTGAAGGCTCGACTAGTAATGACGGGGGATATTTTATAGAAAGGGATTGATTTTTTAGAAACTTTCTCTAAGGTGGTCAAAATGACCACTATCAGATGTTTGCTCACAATAGCTATCAAGAAAGCATGGAAAGTGCATCAAATTGATGTTAATAATGTTTTTTTCCATAGTGACCTACATGGATAAGTTTACATGAAGTTCCCTGCAAGTTTTCTCAGCTCAACCTACTTTGCCTTCTCAAAAAATATTCGTATTGACTACGACAAACATCTACACAATGGGATTCTTAGTTAGCTAGGGCTCTTGCTTTCAAAAGATATACTAGTTCACCGAACGACTACTTACTATTCTTCAAGACATCTGGTTTCCTTACCTCTATCATCGTTGTTTATATTGATGACATTTCAAACATAGAGGATGATATCTCAGAAATCAATCACATCATGTAGTTCCTTAAAACAAAATTTTGGGTCAAGAATTTAGGGGACATTCACTACTTTTTGGGATTAGAAATACTAATAGAAAAAATAGGGTTTTATCATTAATCAATGCAAGTTTACCTTAGATTTGCTTGATAAATTTGATTGTTCTGGTGCAAATGTATGAAACCCCATATTGTTTTCTTGCATAATATATGTAGTGTGGCGTTATTATATAAGGTGTATATGATATGGTATAGTACATCGTGAGAATGATACTGCAAATATGTGGTAATAACAAGAAACTAAAGTTTTGGGGCAAAGGAATCCCTTAAACAATGGTTCGAGGTTAAACAAATGGCTCGGGTAGCACCCTGCCAATTCAGAAGATTTAAAATAACTTGTACCTTGGGGATAAGACCAAGAGTGTCTAATATGCTAAGAATAATATGTTATGAGGTATTATAATAGCACAATAGTCATATGTTAAGTGTTGGAGTCAAGCTAGTTGCAAAATAATGATCGGCAAAAGTTATCATAAATTTCTCTTATAATTTTTTTAAAACTTTGGGTCAAATATCTCAGATCATTTCTCTAAATATGTAAAGCGTTATGGGGCCCACAACCTATCAAATTAAAGGTCTACAAGTGTAACTCCCCACATCTTCTAAACAATGATTCAAACCATCCTTTGTATGTTTATAGGCCCGAACCCATTGATTTCTAATTTGTACATATATGTTAAAATCTTTTACTAAGTGTAGTAAGTGTATCAGATATGTTTTAGGATCATAAGATATCTCAAACACCAAGCCAAATTCATAGCTTTTTTATCAGCTACGTTTTTTGTGAAGTTCGTTCAAGGGTCAATTTCAATAAATCACATAACCTAGAATATGAAGAGTTTTGTGGATTAATAGCAACCAAATGAAAGTCCTTGAAGTCTTCTTTCAACCGCTTTTAACTATTCATCAATTCAAGTTATGTGCTAAAAGTTATGCCTATTTGTTTGGACACTACGTAGTCTGCGAAACGATGTGCGAAGAGGACATTTTCCGCGCGGCCACATAGCATGGACAGTGTTACTGTTAAGGTTGCATGAAGGGTTGTGTGAACTAGGCTTCAATTGCGTATGTTACTTCAAAATTATTTTTAGTTTTTCTCCTTTTCACGATTTAGGAGGGGTGTCTATGTCTATTTCTCATCCCATAACCCCAACCCACGACTATTAATTTTCCCCAAAAGTCAAAGTCAACCAGTTTTTATTGCTTCAACCCTCTCAGTCTCAAAATTTCTATGCTCAAGAACTTCAATAAAACACTAAGGCCAGGGTTCATCTTCCAAGATTTTCTATTCAAGCTTCTTCATTAAGGTATGTAAGGCTTCAATAAAAGTATTCCTTCTGCTCTCATGCCTAAAATATTTTGATTATATGAGAATTATGTTTAATCTAGGATTTTACCCAATCTTCTTCAAGCTATGATTTTTATACAAAGTTAGAGTTTTTATGAAAGATTTCTCATGCATCTCACTGAATTACTATGAACTATATGTTTTATTATATGATTATGATTCTCCAAGCATGTTTTAAGATTATTTATGAAGTTATGAAAGCTACTTTTGAGTATTTATAGGTTATGCATGATTTTGAGTAAGTTATCTCATGTTTAAAGTCATATGTATAGAAGTAAAGATATGTTTATGAAAGAGATATTTGAGCACTGTCTCACAACACTTATGATTCAAGATATAATTTTTCAGCTTAGTCTCACTTATGGTTTAAGATATGACTTTTGAGCTTAGTTTCACATATGATTCATCTATATGGACAGTTTTTATACTTATGAGGATTAAATATGTATGTATATATTTTGGAAGGACTGTTTAGCACCGAGTGGACTTTAGGGATGAAGCTTTCTGTTTAGCATCCGTGGACCTTTAGTAGAAATCCCTAAGTCCCATAACTACGTGCCACTATAGGACTTGCGTATACCATTTTGTCGGACAACTCCATATAGCCCTGAGAGGCACAAACTAGTGTATCCACATAGATATGATATGGTCCTATACCCTGGCAAGGTATAGGGAAGCCCGCCCAACTAGGTGAGCTGTTCGACATCATGAGCTCACATGGTGTATGTCGGTTATAAGAAACTCCACAGTTTATGCATATTTTAACTATACGTTCTTAAATTTATATGATTCATTTAAGTAATGTTATTTTATGAATATGGTTATGCAAGGCTACTGAATTAGACTCATCCTTACATAATCTTTTAAATAAAGGTTTAATTGACACTATTGCATGAACTACGACAGTTTTCCTTCCGGTTCTTTTATTATGTCTTATAATTTTGAAAATCCTATTTCACTACTCCTACATATGCTATGTATTATGATTATATTAGTGTTCCCTTACATACTCAGTACATTTCACATACTGACACATACTTTTCTTTGCGTTGCATCTTATTATGATGTAAATTCGTGTATCTCTTCTCTGACCCGTGGCTAGTAAAGTTGTAGCATTTTCAGTCAGAAGTTGGTGAGTCTTCCTCATTTGAGGACTCTATGGATTTAGTGATTAGATTTCATTTATCTAGTCTTTAGATTTTTTTTAAAGGAAGCTGGGGGACATGTCCCGAGGGACTCATATTTTCATTCTACATAGTAGAGACTTTATTCAGACATTAGTAATATTATCTCATGGATCTATTGATGTCCTCTTTTAAGACCTATGCAATTACGTTTTATCAGCTTCCGCTTAGCTCCTTTATGATTATGCTTTGATATGTTATGCCAAGGGTTAGCTTAGGATCACTTGTGGTTCTAGGCACCATGTCTCGGTCGGGATGTAGACTCGGATCGTGACAACAAGTATATTTTGAAACATAAAAAAGACACGTCAAACTGATATTAGAGTAAAAAGTTATGACAGTTATATCGCAGACTGTTTGAGTTGAAATCGGGTCGGGTCAACAATTTGGTTAAGTCAGCATTTGGACGTTTTAAGCCATGAAAACATTTTATTTTAGCTCAAAGATAGTGAGCAATCTGAAAATAAGGTTTCATGGTGTTCTTGAGTGATTTATGTGCATTTTTAATAATTTCTACCATTAAAGTTTGCCCCTGTGCCTAGAAATGCAATCTCTACGTGTGACAATCATTTTCCTCTTCTATTAGCTGTGTATGGAGTTATTTTTAAAATATAGAATTTTATAGCTTGTGGTGTTTTTCAAGATTTACACTTGTTTATTTAAGGTAATCATCTCGGGACTCTTTTATGATCATTTTTACGAAATTCTATGGACCTTTTTCCAGGTTATAGTCCTATGAAAAATACATCGATTTAAGCTCAATTATGAATTGTTTATAAGTGCTTATAAGTTGCAATATTGTTTGTGAATCTTATGATGTAAGGAACAACTTTTGTGAAGGAACTACGGGTATTCGAACATTCGTTAAAAAGGTATATTAAGGCTACGCTTCGTCATTCCTTTTATCATGAATTCTGGGAAACTCCTAAAATGCCAAATGTGATATTTTACTGTTCTATTGTTAGAAAGACCTTTTGTTAAAGGCATTGGGATCACAACTAAAGTATTTTCATGATGCTATTAGGTTGATATTCCACGCATTCGGTTACCTAGGGTATTCGACATCTATATATGTCATTTTGTCAGCTTTTTGACCATATGTCCATATGTATGAATTCTTATTCGTCTTTGGGTGGTGTGACTTAAAAATATTATGAAAGGCATTTAGTATTTGTGATTAGTCCTTCCTCGTTAAAGTATATTTTAAAAATTTTAAAGTAACATGTCGACTTTCAAAAATCTCAAATATAATTTTTATGTTTAAACTACTACAACACTTGATTTTTGAAGATACTTTGTTTTACTAATTATCAAGGAATCAGGTGTAAGAACTAAGTGAAGCACCCTAATCTCCTTATGAACATCTTTAGGGTTAAGTTATCTTTCTAAAAAGTTGAGTTAAGTTTTAAAGCTTATTTGAAAAATATATGAAGTTCCATAAGACATTTGTATGTGATATACAAAAGTGATTATAAGATTATGAGCATAAAAGTAGTAATGAGCCAAGATTGGCTAAGTTGTTGTTATGTCCTAATAGGTGCATTCAAAGTTCATATCATACATGGCATGTTATGCATGTACTCCGAGCTATAATCAGAGGTAAGGGGCCTATTTGCCCAGAAAACTATATATATTATACAGATGACTACAAGTTGGCGATATGATACCGGTTAGCTACCGGAAGAGACCACTAGTGCTAACATTTAGTTGGGTATGCCATGCATTTGTATCTATGTATATGTATTCATGACATATGACTAAACAAACATACCATGCATATCTACTTACTAGGATGTCAGATGTCGTCCATGGAGGTTATTTGAGTGTCAGTTTCAGGTGGTATCTCTATTATCCTCTTTATATCTGCTATTTTTATTATACTTTCTGCCTTACATATTGGTACACTTTTATTTGTACTAAGGTCCCATTGCTTGAGACAAAACATTTTTTTCATGCTTGCAGGTTCAGGTAGGGATTCTGATCGATCCCTCCATTAGGATTCGAGGTTCAGCTATGAGTTAGTAAGCTCTACCTCTTTCTAGAGCTTTCATCAGATATTTACTTTTATTATATAATTTGGGTATTGCCGAGGCCTTGTTCCGAGAATGCTTTTGACACTCTTAGAAGCTATTGTGGACACTGTATTCCAGGTTTCCTTTTGCAGCTTTCAGTCTCTATCCCATAGGTGGCATGTATATAGATATGTGTATGCATATATGTCTTCTGTTGCAGCCTCTTGGGCTAACTAGTATTTTATCATCTTGGCTTATCTACTTTTGTTTATATGACTTATTATTATTCAAGTCATGACTTTAATGGTCTAGGCTTAGTATTTAAGATGTTGTGCTGACCGATCTTTTAGGCCTCCAATTTGGTTATCTAGTATGTTCTATGGTTAACTCAATTGAATAAAAACTTGGTATCAGAGAGGGACATATCCCAAAGAGTCTACAATCTGTGTCTAGTAGAGCCTTGCTTATGGTGTGTTATGCACTATACTTATAATCAGGAGGCTATGAGGCATTTACGAATGATTACGTTTCTTTTAATTAATAGATTGTGCTATAGAGTGAAACTATAAGATCATTTGAATTCTAAATCATGCTTTATGTCTCTTATCTAATAGGATACCTACACTCAGGAGATAAAACATCGATAAAGAGGTATGGATCTAGGGGAAAGTACCAATTGTTCCTCACTGTGTCAAAGGGATAGATTTCACTTAGAGGCACACCGTGAGTCTCTAATACCTCTAGTACCATCTTCCACAGTACCTATTGAAGCCCAGGGACATAGGACCTGTAACACCTGTTGTTCCCCACTAGAGACTGGGAGTAGGGGATGAGGGAGGCAGTTCAACTGCTGAATAGGAAGGTTTTTATGCATGAATGATAGTTAGAGTCGGGAGCATATGATCAGAGAGATCAGGCAGAAAGCTTGAAGGTACGAGAGTTTCTTCACCTAACCCTTCCATCATTTATGGGATCCGATTCTACTGAGGATCCTCTAGACTTTATAGACCATATGTGTAGAGTTTTAAAGGTGATGCATGCCTCCGTCACCAATACTGTAGAGTTGGTTTCTTTTCGGCTTCATGATGTAGCTACTTTATGGTATAGGCATATGAGAGATCTAGAGGACCTGATGCTCCACCTAGAGTGGGGGGAATTCTCTAAGGCCTTTCTTGCCCATTATCTATCACGAGAGGTTCGTGAGGCTCGTCTTGACCAGTTTATCAGCTTGAGGTAGGGGGATATGAGTGTGAGGGATTATAACAACATATATATAATTATATAGAGAGGTATGCACCAGATATCATACGTACCATGAGGGCTAGAGTTCATCGTTATATGGATGGTTTGGATGATTATCTGATTAGAGACTGTAGAGTAGCATTCCTATCAGATGATGTAGATATTCCTCGCATATAGGCTTTCACTTAGACTACAAAAGACCTTTCTCGCCGGATTTATGATACCCATAGGGACAGAGAGTAGAGTAATAGGGACCATACTATGGGGTCATATAAAGAGCCACGAGGTGATTTTAAACTCCCACTCCTCAATATCTACCTTGGTAAGCAGGTAGTGTCAAGCCACAAATGCAGGGTCAAAGGTTTGATTGTTATATTTAGTTAAGACCGAGGCAGAGCTCTAGTTAGACTGAGGGCCATCAGCAAGAGCATTTCGTACAAATGAGACAACCTACTCCTCTATGTACACAATATGGTAAGCCTAACATCGGGCAGTGTAGAAAGGATTTAGGTACATATTATCATTATCGGCAGACATGACATTTTATTAGCTAGTGCTCGGGGTTAGGTAGTAGTGCACCAGCTCAGGCTTGAAGATCAGCTACAGCCTCTTCACCCTTAGTTTATGCTCCCCGATCATGTCTGCAATTTACTCAGGGCCATGTTAGGGGGAGATATGGAGGGGACACTTCAGGTTCTAGCTGTGGACAAAACTGCTTTTATGCACTCACAGGCTGATAGGATTCAGAGGCATCCCCAGATGTTGTCACAAGTACATTGATGATATATTCTTGTATAATTTATGCATTTATAGATCCCAACTCTACATTTTCATATAACTCCATTTATTGATGGTAAACTTGACATGAGATCTGAGTTGTTGCCATAGTAAGTTGAGGTGTCTACGTCGATTGGCGGCTCTATTATAGCTAGTCATGTCTATTGAGGTTGTATGGTTTTAATTAATGACTGTCCAACCTCTGCTAATTTAGTTAAATTAATTATGCTATACTTCAATGTCATATGGGTATGGATTGGTTAGTAGCTTGTTATGCTCATATAGATTGTCGTGCAAAGCTGGTTTGATTTTATTTTGCAGGTGAAATTGTCCTTCAATGGAAAGGTAATGGAGCCCTACCTCAAGGCTCGAAAGCTTATTGATAAAGGTTGTATATACCTTCTGGTTCATGTCAGGGATATAGATAAGAATCCAACAACTCTTCAGTCGGTTTCTATTGTGAATGAATTCCCAATGGTACTCCCTAATGATCTTTTCGAAATTCCCCCGAAAGGAAAATCGATTTTTCCATTGATTTATTTCCTAATACACAGACTATATTTATTACTCCTTATAGAATGACTCCTATTGAGCTCAGGGAATTAAAGGAACAACTGAAGGATTTGCTTGATAAAGGTTTCATTAGGAAAAGTGCATCCCTATGGGGTGCTCTGGTGCTCTTTGTTCGAAAGAAAAATGACTCCTTGCGGAGGTAGATTTACTACAGGCAACTAAATAAAGTCACTATTAACAATAAATATCCTCTTCTACAGATTGATGACTTGTTCGACCAGTTATATGATGCCAAATATTTTTCAAAGATCGACTTGCTATCTGGTTATCATCAGTAACGAGTCAGGGATATTGATATCCCAAAAATATCATTTAGGACGAGGTATGACCATTTTGAATTTTTTATTATGTCTTTCGGGCTTACAAATGTCCCACCAGTCTTTATGGATCTAATGAATCTAGTATTCTAACTATTTTTGAATGAATTTGTGATTGTGTTTATTAACGACATCCTGATATATTCACGATCAGAAGCCAAACATGCAGACCACTTGAGATCTGTATTGCAGACTCTCCAGGACTACAATTATATGCTAAATTTTCTAAAGTGAATTTTGGCTAACTTCTGTAGCTTTTCTTGGTCATGTTATTACCGGCAATCGTATCAAGGTTGATGGCCAAAAAATTGAAGCTATTATGAGTATACAAAGGTTGATGGAAAAAAGATTGAAGCTATCATGACTTGGTCGAGGCCCTTGAATTCGATGGAGGTTCGTAGCATTTTAGTCTTGGTAGGGTATTACCGAAAGTTTGTGGAGGGATTTTCTTCTATCCCTGCACCACTAACAAAATTGACACATAAAAGAGCTAAGTTTCAGTAGACTGAGGGTTATGTTATATATTGTGATGCCTTGAGAATAGGTCTAGGTTATGTTCTTATGCAACATGGTAAGGTTATCTCATACGCCTCTAGACAATTGCAGAAATGTGAACAGAACTATCCTACGCATGATCTTGAGTTAGCCATGATAACATTCAATTATACCTCTCGAAAGAAATATAGATGATCGTTAGCAATATATCTTACCCAACTAAGAGTCGGGGTCGAACCCACAGGGAATAGGTTGAAACAAGTTCTATTAGCTATCACTATTTAGTTGTAATTACTACTTCCCGAAAATAGAGATGCATAAAGTAAAATGGGGGGGTTTTGTTGTTTAACTTATTAATCACTTAATGATGTTTTAGCTATGTAACTAACAATTACGTTGTGAACAATCTGACAATTTAGCTAGGATTGTGTTCCCCATGATGAGAAAGAAGTACTCATTTTTTTATTATTTAATGTTGAAGAAGCTCACGACTCTATGTTCAAACTAGACATACCATTACACTTAGAATTTAGAACAGAGATTGAGTCACGTATAAAGCTAATAAGAAATAAAAAAAATTGTGGACTTAATATATAGAATAGAGTTTCCTTCACGTGAAAAGCTAATAAGAAAATTGTCATCCGCACATTTATGGGCGGATCCAAAATATTTGTGTTTTATTTTATAGTGAAAGTAGACAGGCGTTAACTGCGGTAAGAAATCGTTCGAACATATTCGGGTGAAATGTCCATTTTGATCTATTTTGATCTTTAATTTTCAAGGAGAGTCCTTTTTGATATATTGTGCCCAAAAAATGTCCGTATTGAGGCTGGACTCACCAAGAGAGTGTGGAGAGATATTCTTGCTCCCCTTGCAGTGAGACTCACACTCAGTTCTTTTAAAATCATTACACTCAACTAGTGAACATTACTAAAAATAAAGCTGTTTTTGGTCGCACATCAGTAAAAATTTTATTCTATAAAAGACAATTTTTTCACTCATTTTTCACCGAACCAACTCATTGAAAAAATTCATGGTGGGAAGCAGATTCTCACTGAAATAGTGAAAAACTTTCTATTTTTTCTATATAAACGTATTATTATGTTTTTTCTCACTGATTCAATCAAATATCTATAGAAATAGCCATTAACTATCTTTTAGTGAAAAAATAGTGATATTTTAATAGAACTAGAAACCCTAGCTACCTTTATATCTCGTCACGCTCTCCCTCCCATTACTTGTTGGAAAATTTGGAAAGCAAGATGTGGTTACAACTTTAAGGTTGTTAAGACCTTTGTTTATAGAACCAAAACTAATATTTTGTTCAATATTATGCAGATAACAAGGAAGAAGTTTAGTAAAGTAAGGATAGAGAAGGACTGGAGGAGCTTGAGTCATATTTTTAAACTGACTTCTAGGAAAGGCTCACCACCATGATAAAATGGACAAAACCTCATTAAATAGTTGTAAAACTCAATAGTGATGGTAGTTGCCTATAAATAAAATGGGGGAAATTTAATTTACATTACAAAAATATAGCTCAAAATAAAATGTTATATACAACATTATACATTTGGTATATAACAATATATAAAATTTCCATATTTTATTTTTTATAAAAAATATTTAAAAACTTGATATATAAAATTATACATCCAATATATAACATTATACAAAATTTTAAGAGATATTTAAACACTGATATACAATAATATACAATATTTTACAAAAAACGAACTTCATCTTCATCCTTGAATCCAAGCATCAGATTCATCCAAAAAAAACAACTAGAAATCTACACCAAATCACTCAAAATTTTATATTTAAGCTTCTCAATATATATCGATCTTTTGCAACATGCTCACTCGAAACGAAGCTTATTTGCATAACTTTGATAGGGCTAGTTTCAAATATATAAAATAAAGTAATTAGTTTACAATAAATATAACATGTTTTATTTACATAAAAATAACCAAAAGTAATAGGAAGCATACACTAACTATACAATATAGCTTTCCAAAAATCATAGAAAGTATACACTAAATGTACAATATCTTATCTATACATAAGCAATACATTGACTATACATTATAATACATTAAAAAAGCTGAAATATAAGTTAACTATACTTAAAATATACACCAACTATATATGAAGTTGTAACACCCCCCAAAATTCTTCACTAAGATTCGGACCCTTCTTCGTATACGTGTAGGATCGAACTCGACTATTGTGAAGTGTATGCAGGAGTTAGGATGAGTTCCTAAGTAATTGAAGAATGTTAGAGGTGATGTGGGGTCATAAAGGATCCCTAAAATCAAGCTAAGTCCAAAGAACCCATCTTGGCTAAAATTTAGAATGAGTTCGTATAAGGGGTCGACTTCTAATGATCATATCTTTTGAAATATAACGAATTGGTGGCCCATAACCTATCAAATTAAAGGTCTTCCAGTCTTCTTTCCAACACCTCCACGAAATTTTTGGAGTTCAGAGTCACAGGTTATGACTATCCTAAGATGGACTAGTACTGCAGGAATTTCAGGCTTGGTCTGTGACTGTAGGAAACCTGGGCTTGGTGCCGCAGTGGCGCGATGCGCCACTATCATGCCAGGAACAAGCCTCAGTACTTTTGGCCTCTAGCGCGGCACGCCACTATGAGATGTGCAGGGTTTTTAAGCCTATTTTCCAGAACCCAGAAAACTTAGGCTTGGCGTTGTAAGGGCGCGACGCGCCACTATAGCGTCATAAAACAGCCTCAGTAGTTTGGTCCTTGGCGCGACGTGCCACTAGAAGATGTAAAGGTTTTAAGCCTATACTCAACTTGGCGCTGCGCCACTATATTTCCAGAGGAGTTTTAGCCGTTTTTCCAGATTTTTGGAGAAAGGGCAAAATAGGCATTTCCCCAAATTATATATACACTAACCTTGGACGTTTTTGGACCATTATTTCAGTTCCTTCCTCTCTCTAAAAGCCCTAGAAATCCCCTCTCTTCTCCTTCAAATCCATCTCCAACCAGGATTACCTTCAAGAACTTCAAAAATTCAAGCTTTCCATTAAAGACCTAACATTCTTCAAAGTCTTCACCAAGGTATATAAGGATACTCAAAGCATGGGTTGAGTCCACCCATGTGCCCTACATCTTCTTTGGGATTGATTGTTCATAAAAATAGAGTTTATTGATAGAGTTAGGTCTAAATAGGTCCTTTTTATCTATTAACCTAATTTTTATTATGTTGATGCTGTGGAGTCAAGAAAGGGATGTGCTATATGTTGGTATAAGTTGATTGAGACAATAGGTCAAACCTATATTGTTAATTTTCTTAACTATATTGATTATGATAAAGAATGTTAATTTTCTTAAATATGTTGTTTATCTGAATTGTTGATTTAAAACCTTGAAGTTGTGATGAGTCCCAAAGGATTTGTTAAATGAATAGAGGAACGATTGGATAGGTTTGTATGTTGTTATAAATGCATATTTAATCTATTCTTGAAAGATATGATTGGGATTGATCGGATAGTATGATTGGGAGAGGTTTAATTGTGATAGAGTTGATGAGTTGACAAGGTTGTAAATGAGACTTGTCGATGTGATTTTATTGAGTTGATTGGATGGAGTTTTATAAGCATTGAGTCTTGGGAGGAGTATCGAGCACTGAATTGGGTAAGAGTAAGTAATAACTCGAATCCAATAACTACGTCGCCAAATATAGGAGGGGATGGAACCGTTAAAGTCGGATGCTTCCCCAAAATTTTTATCCTGATATTATAGGAATTGGTTAGATTGGATCCATGATTGGTTGATTCGTTCATGAGATGTGGAAGATCCTAAAAGCTATGCATGCTATGGAGATCTAGGGGGTTGAGTTGGTATCTTATCAGCTCAAGGATATGGCAAACATCTGGTATAACTAATGGGAACAAGGTAGAGGAGAGGATACTGAACCTGCTATGTGGGGTAAATTTGAGGGAGCCTTTCTTGACCGCTTCTTTTCCAGAGAATTTAGCGAAGCAAAAGTGGAGGAGTTTGTAAATCTAAAACAAGAAGGTATGACCATTAAGGAGTACAGTCTGAAGTTCATCCAACTGTCCAGATATGCTCCAGAAATGATCCCAGATATGAGGTCGAAGATGAGAAAGTTCATTTCCGGATTGGAAAGACATATGAAGAAGGAGTGTAAGGCAGCATTGTTGATCTCTGACACGGACATTTCCAGATTGATGGTGTATGCTCAACAGGTGGAGGATGAGATGAGGAAGGACAAGGAGGAGCACCTGAGCAAGAAGGCAAAATCAGCTGGACAAGAGAACGAACAGAGGTAGAACAAGGGCAACAGGTCCTTCTTCCAGAAGAGGCCTTCCAACTATGCCTCATCTACCGCAAGTGCACCTATGCCGCAGAACAGGTATGATCGGCAAGGACAGAGTCACCAGAATTTCAGACCCCAGGGTTCTCAATCCCATACTAGCATGGGTCAAGGTTCGAGGGGAAAACCACCATGCGGCAAGTGCGGTAAGCTCCACTTGGGAGAGTGCAGAGAAGGGAATAAGGGCTTTTATAAATGTGGTCAAGTGGGCTATTTTCAGAGGGAGTGTCCGGCATGGGGAAATAGGGCCCAGTATTCTACCACCGCACCACCAGCTAGAGGTAATCAGAGGGGCACTACTTCAGGTACGAGCGGACGTACAAACCGTCTATATGCCATGGATAGTCGCCAAGATCAGGAGGACTCCCCAAATATCGTGACGGGTATGATTCGAGTCTTTTATCTTGACTGTTATGTTTTGATGGATCCAGGTGCCACACTATCTTTTGTGACTCCTTATGTGGCAAGTAAATTCAATAGAATTCTTAAATGTCTTTGTGAGCCTTTCTACATAGCTACTCCTGTCGGTGATTCTGTCTTAGCTGAGAAAGTCTAGAGAGATTGCACTGTGTCAATCCATCACAGGGATACCTTGGCTGACTTAGTTGAGTTAGACATGGTTGACTTTGATGTGATCCTTGGCATGGACTAGCTTTATGTCTGCTATGCCTCTATTGATTGTAGGACTCAGATTGTCAAGTTCAAATTCCCGAATGAGGCTGTCATAGAGTGGAAGGGTAGTCCTATTGTGCCTAAGGGTAAGTTTATTTCATACCTTAGGGCCAGAAAGCTAATCTCAAAAGGGTGTATTTATCACATTGTCCGAGTGAAAGATGACAAGGTTGAGTCTCTATCCCTTGAGTCAGTTTCGATTGTCAATGAGTTTCCTGACGTCTTTCCTGAAGACCTGCCTAGAGTCCCTCCTGATAAGGAGATCGACTTTGGGATTGATGTTCTTCCTGATACCCAGCCTATCTCTATCCCTCCATATAGAATGGCTCCGACTGAGTTAAAAAAGTTGAAAGAACAATTAAAGGACTTGTTAGATAAGGGATTCATTAGGCCGAGTGTCTCACCATGGGGTGCTCCTGTCCTATTCGAGTAAAAGAAAAATGGGTCCCTTAGAATGTGTATCGACTACAGGCAACTAAACAAGGTCACCATAAAGAACAAATACCCTCTCTCCAGAATAGATGACTTATTTAATCAACTTTAGGGTGCCACATGTTTCTCAAAGATAGACCTAAGATCGGACTACCATCAGTTGAAGGTGAGGGAGTGTGATATCCCAAAGACAGCTTTTCAGACCCGTTATGGCCATTTTTGAGTTCTTGGTAATGTCCTTTGGGTTGAATAATGCCCCTGCAGCTTTTATGGATCTCATGAATCGATTATTTAAGTCAAATGTTGATATGTTTGTGATTGTATTCATAGATGATATTTTGGTTTACTCCAAGAATGAGGAGGAGCACGTCTGTCATCTTAGAGTCGTCTTGCAAACTTTGAAAGACTAGGTATTGTATGCAAAGTTCTCCAAATATGAGTTTTGGCTTTCATCAGTGGCTTTTCTAAGCCACATTATATCTGGAAATGGTATTCAGGTTAATGCTCAGAAGATTGAGGTAGTGAAAAATTGGCCCAGACCCACATCCCCAATAGAGATAAGAAGCTTCTTGGATTTGGCTGGCTATTATCAAAGGTTTGTAGAGGGATTTTCATCAATATCATCACTATTGACCAAGCTGACCCAAAAGAAGGCTAAGTTCCAATGGTCCGATGCGTGTGAGGAGAGTTTCCAGAAATTAAAGACCAAGCTAACCACTGTTCTTGTTCTAACTTTGCCTGATGGAACAGAGGGTTTTGTGATCTATTGTGATGCATTTATAGTTGGTTTGGGTTATGTGTTGATGCATAGGGGAAAGGTGATAGCCTATGCTTCAAGACAGCTTAAGATTCATGAGAGGAATTACCCAACTCATGACCTTGAGTTGGCAGTTGTGGTATTTGCTCTGAAACTTTGGTGCCACTACTTGTATGGAGTGCATTTTGATGTGTTCACTGATCATAAGAGTTTACAATACGTCTTCAGCCAGAAGGAACTCAACCTGAGACAAAGGAGATGGCTCGAGCTACTCAAAGACTATGATATGAGCATCCTCTATCATCCAGGTAAAGCTAATGTTATTGCTGATACTCTTAGCAGGTTGTTTATAGGTAGCACTGCCCATATAGATGAGGGAAGGAAAGAATTGGCTAAAGAGTGCACATATTAGCCCGATTGGGAGTTCGTCTTGAAGAGAATAATGAAGGTGGAGTTAATGTTCAGGATGGGTCTACATCCTCACTCGTGGCAAAAGTAAAAGAGAAGCAAGACCAAGATCCCATCCTTCTCCAATTGAAGGAAGTTGTTCACAAATAAGAGGTGATGGTTTTTACCAAAGGAGGGGATGGTGTGTTGAGGTACCAAAATAGATTGTGTGTACCAAATGTCAATGATGTTCGAGAAAGGATTATGGCCGAAGCGCATAGTTCCATATACTCTGTTCATCCTGGCTCTACAAAGATGTACCATGACTTGAGGGAAGTTTATTGGTGGAGTGGAATAAAGAGAGATATCGCGGAATTTGTTTCCAAGTGCCCAAATTGCCAATAGGTTAAAGTTGAGCATCAAAGGCCATGCGGGTTAGCTCAAAATATAAAGATTCCGGAATGGAAGTGGGAGATAATCAACATGGACTTTATTATAGGTTTGCCGAGGTCCCGAAAGCAACATAATTCAATTTAGGTGATTGTGGATAGAATGATGAAATTAGCTCACTTCATGGCAGTTAAGACTACTGACATCGCAGAAGATTACGTAAAATTATACATTCAGGAGATCGTCAGATTGCATGGGGTTCCCTTGTCTATCATCTCTGACAGAGGAGCTCAGTTCACTTCCCAATTTTAGAAATCCTTCCAGAAGAGACTGGGTTCAAAGGTGAATCTTAGTACGACTTTTCATCCCCAGACAGATGGCCAAGCGGAGCGCACTATCCAAACATTGGAAGATATGTTGAGGGCATGTGTACTTGACTTCAAAGAAAATTGGAATGATCACTTACCTCTCATAGAGTTTGTATATAATAATAGCTATTATGCAAGCATTCAAATGGCTCCTTATGAAGCTTTGTATGGGAGGAGGTGTAGATCGCCAATTGGGTGGTTTGAGGTTAGTGAAGTTGAGTTGATTGGGCCTGATTTTGTTCACCAAGCCATGGAGAAGGTGAGAGTTATTCAAGATAGGCTAAAGACAGCTCAAAGCCGTCAAAAATCTTACACCGATGTGAGGAGGAGAGACGTAGAGTTTGAGGTGGATAATTGGGTGTACTTGAAAGTTTTATCCATAAAGGGCATCATGAGGTTCAGAAGGAAGGGGAAGCTTAGTACTCAATACATTGGTCCTTACCAGATTGTGAGTCGGATCGAGAGTGTCCCTTATGAATTGGAGTTACCCTCGGATCTAGCCTCTATCCACCCAGTATTTCACATCTCGATGTTGAAGAAGTGCTTGGGTGATCCCTTGTGGTAGTCCCCATTGATAGTATAGGAGTTAAGGATAGCTTGTCCTATGAAGAGGTTCTGATCCAAATTCTTGATCGCCAAATTTGCAAATTGAGGAACAAAGAGATCGCCTCAGTCAAAGTCCTATGGAGAAATCAATTTGTTGAGGAAGCCATATGGGAAGCGGAGGAAGATATGAAATCTAAATATCCGTATCTATTCGTGCCTACCGATGAGAACGTTGAAGGTAATGTCCATTTTCTTGACTTGAATTCGTTTGTGCATTTTGAGTTTGGATAGTAATTTATTTGAGAATTTGATTGGTTGAATAATTGAATTCTGATGGTGATTTGTACCCTGAGTCCATCCTTGGTTTACTCGTCATTCGAGAACGAATGATCCCAAAGGGGAGATAATGTAATACCCCCTAAAATTCTTTACTAAGATTCGGACCCTTCTTCGTATACGTGTAGGATCGAACTCGACTATTATGAAGTATATGCAAGAGTTAGGATGAGTTCCTAAGTAATTAAAGAGTGTTAGAGGTGATGTGGGGTCATAAAGGATCCCTAAAACCAAACTAAGTCCAAAGAACCCATCTTGGCTAAATTTTAGAATGAGTTCGTATAAGGGGTCAACTTCTAACGACCATATCTTTTGAAATATAACGAATTGGGTGGCCATGACCTATCAAATTAAAGGTCTTTGAGTATTCTTTCCAACGCCTCCAAGATTGTAATTTTTGGAGTTCGGAGTCAAAGGTTATGACTATCCTAAGATGGACTAGTACTGCAGGAATTTCAGGCCTGGTCTGTGACTGCAGGAAATCTGGGCTTGGCGCCGCAGTGGCGCGATGAGCCACTATTGCTCCAGGAACAAGCCTCAGTAGTTTGGCCCCTGGCGCGGCACGCCACTATGATATGTACAGGGTTTTTAAGCCTATTTTCCAGAACCCAGAAAACTTAGGCTTGGCGCTGTAAGGGCGCGACGCGCCACTATAGCGCCATAAAACAGCCTTAGTAGTTTGGTCCTTGGCGCGACGTGCCACTAGAAGATGTGAAGGTTTTAAGCCTATACTCAACTTGGCGCTGCAGTGGCGCGGTGCGCCACTATATTTCCAGAGGAGTTTTAGACGTTTTTCCAGATTTTTGGAGAAAGGGCAAAATGGGCATTTCTCCAAATTATATATACACTAACCTTGGACGTTTTTGGACCATTATTTCAGTTCCTTCCTCTCTCTAAAAGCCCTAGAAATCCCCTCTCTTCTCCTTCAAATCCATCTCCAACCAGGATTGCCTTCAAGAACTTCAAGAATTCAAGCTTTCCATTAAAGACCTAACATCAAGGTTTCTTCAAAGTCTTCACCAAGGTATGTAAGGCTACTCAATGTATGGGTTGAGTCCACCCCTGTGCCCTACATCTTCTTTGAGATTGATTGTTCATAAGAATGGAGTTTATTGATAGAGTTAGGTCCAAATAGGTCCTTTTCATCTATTAACCTAATTTTTATTATGTTGATGCTGTGGAGTCAAGAAAGTGATGTGCTACATATTGGTATGAGTTGATTAAGACGAGAAGTCAAACCTATATTGTTAATTTTCTTAACTATGTTGATTATGATAAAGAATGTTAATTTTCTTAAATATGTTGTTTATCTGAATTGTTGATTTAAAACCTTGAAGTTGTGATGAGTCCCAAAGGATTTGTTAAATGAATAGAGGAACGATTGGATAGGTTTGTATGTTGTTATAAATGCATATTTAATCTATTCTTGAAAGATATGATTGGGATTGATCGGATAGTATGATTGGGAGAGGTTTAATTGTGATAGAGTTGATGAGTTGACAAGGTTGTAAATGAGACTTGTCGATGTGATTTTATTGAGTTGATTGGATGGAGTTTTATAAGCATTGAGTCTTGGGAGGAGTATCGAGCACTGAATTGGGTAAGAGTAAGTAATAACTCGAATCCAATAACTACGTCGCCAAATATAGGAGGGGATGGAACCGTTAAAGTCGGATGCTTCCCCAAAATTTTTATCCTGATATTATAGGAATTGGTTAGATTGGATCCATGATTGGTTGATTCGTTCATACCCTGGCAAAGTATGAACGGACGTGGCAACAACGTCGGTTTGTTGTACTGTCACTGGCTCATAAGTGATGGTTGTCGGATAAGAGAAACTCCTATATAGGTCTTGGTAGTATTCTGAGTCTGATTGGGTTGAATTGTATGTGATTGATCCCGCCTAAACCATATTCTTGTTTAGGCTTAGGACACCTGATTGAGTTGTTCTTCTTACTGACTTGAGATTCTGAGTTGATTTGATTCTTTCTGATGTTGTTTCATTCAGCCATTTTACATACTCGTATATTCCATGTACTGGCGTCATTTGGCCTGCATCGTTTCATGATGCAGAGACAGATACTCGAGATCATCAACCGGCGTACCGTTGAAGATCCACTTACTTCCAGCTAATTGGTGAGTCCTCCTAGTTTTCGGAGGATACCGAGACTTATCTTGTAGCTTTGAATTGTTTTCCCTTATTTTGACTTTTGGTAGCCATGTACTTGTCATTGGCACCTCCTAGATTATTGATAGAGGCTTCATAGACTAGAGTGTGGAAATGTTGATTCGTTCATTTTGACTAGTTTTATTCTAGCTGATTATTGATTTGATAGTTGTTTGGCCTTTGGCCCTATATTATGGATAGTAGTCCTATAATGGAGTCTTTCGCTGATAGAATGTGATTGAATGAAAGTGTGACTGGACCAGGTGGTTCACTTGAAGGCCAGAAATGGCTTTCGAGTGTCGCCCACGTCTAGGGTACCCTCCCGGGGCGTGACAGAAGTATACACTAACTTATCAATTTTGATCAATTCAAAATCACCTCTAAATAGTCCCAAATTTTAGATATGAAATTCTCTCAATATTTTAAGCTTTTTGATATATAATTCGCTCAAAACAATTCACGTTTTGGATATGTTTGAATTTTTTTTTAAAAAAAGGACAAGAAGACGACGAAGGAAGAAGAAGGGCATGGTGAATATATGTTCAATTCGGCCATATTTTCGGAAAATAAAATGGCCAAAGGGCCATTCTGTGTAATTTGCCCAATTCAATATTCAAATTTTGAAACTTCAACTTTCAAAAAATAATTGTCTATAGTTTCAATGAAATGTCAATTGTACTTCATAGTAAATTCAATAACAGAGATAAACGAATGACTTAATATGTAATTTTTGCAAAATTAGGGGCAATCACTTATAAATATATGGTAACCATTCATTTCACTTGAACAAACAAAACAAAAAATCAGTAATTATCATCATCACCAACACTGCAATAAACATTTTGACAATATACTTGAGTCAATTGTACTTTTAAATAATTATTTCAAGAACGTGTGGCAAAGGGAGCATAGTAAGAGACTCACAAGAGAATACCATTTTCCCCCTAATCCGTGGGTGTGACCCTCAGCACGAAACAAATTTTGTTGTGTAGCTACAGAATTTGTCTATAGCTAATTAATCTTGTTTTTTTAGTAATACAACTCTTCTCTATGGCGTTTTGAGTGCCCAGTTAGATTTGGCTTTTAGCTCGAACCTTTTTTGGTGTTACCTAGTAGAACAATTTTACATTGTCACTACTCTATAATCATGTAAAAGTTTGGGATGCCAAATCATAAGCTATACTTGTTCCATATATTAATGATCAATGGAGGCAATTCAATTTAAAAAAAAATAGTGTCTCGTCACATTTTGTATTGTTTATTTGTCCTTGTATAGTGCAACTTTTTTATTTTAATGAAATTGTTCTTCACATTCCAATACCCTGGGTGTTGGTTTAAAACCACAATTCTTGACATTGTATTACAAATGTATACATATTGAATTTTGAGGTTATTTGATTTGTGTATTTGAAATCTTGGTTGTGTGATTTTAATTGTGGAAGTACCAGAATGGGTTGTGGTGCAGTGGTAGGACTGTTCCATCCTTAACCAGAGGTTTCGGATTCGAGTTCTGAATATGGCAAAAATCCTGTTGAGAGTATCACCCTCGAATGGGTCTGTAGTGTGCGGTTCAGATTTAGTCGGGGCTCTACGAACTCTGGACACCAGGTGGAAAACCAAAAATAATAATGGAAGGATTGACAATTTCAGTTACGTTTAATACGATAGTTGGTAGGATACACAAATTACTTTGATATTGTACGTAGTTTTATTTGTACCAAATTAATATAACCAAGTTTTTGTATACATAAAAATAGCTCAAAATTATAAGCGATATATATGAGAATAACAAAAAATATTTTCAACAAAATGAGTAATTTGTAATTTGCACTTTGCACCCCTAATAGCTCTTGGTATCAATATTCATGAACATGGACTCTTATGCACCAATTTAGAGGTTGTATCGGCACTCAATGCCTCAACTTTGATTGAGAGAGCCAATTTTAATATGAGTTAGTGATAGTGGCAGATTTAGATCACGGTATATATATGGGTTCACGGAAATCCATGATAACTTTTATATATATATTTGATTGTGGACTCAATTATTATAGCATTGTATATTAAATTAATAACGTAAAAAACTCATAAATTTTAAATTTTGAATCTGTTTCTGCGCTAAGAGTACGATAATTAACTAGCACATAATTTGTTTGTCTTACTTTTCTTTTTAGTACATTTAAAAAAAAAAGTTACTTTCCTTATTGGAGATTCTTTAATTTCAACGGCTCATGTGATAAGTTTAAAACCTCAAGATTTAAAGGATATTTTGATATATATTCTACATATCTTTCATTTAATACCACAAGATTCAAAAGTCATTCTTTAGTTTTTTGAAATATCATATCAAGTTAAGATCAGCCAAAAATAAAAACGGAGAGAGTAACATTTTGCAAGCTGATATCGTATATCTTTCTTACCATTCACACTAATTAAATTGATTTTAAACGTAGGAAATCTTAACTTTACAAGACAAATGTGCTTGAATAAATAATGTTGCAGGATACTTCAATGTAGTAAGTTTTATTTAGTAGTTTATAATAATTAATTGTCTATCCTTGAATTCTCCCATAGAGTAATATGTATTGTATTGTACTATATTATTTTAATGAATACAATATTTAGATAGATTGTATTATTTTTCGTCGTTATATAATGTCAGACATCAATAATTTGATTGATAAATTAATAAGAAAAAAAGGGTACGATGTAGAAGTAGTATGAAAAGGTAGTGTAAAGTATAAAATAAGATTATTAAATAATAAATAAAAGAAAAAATAAATGAGAAGAAAATATTAAGGTAATGATGCAATCACATCAGATCAGTTGTTATACAAAATAGAACTTTTTATCATTACCTAACGATAAATTTAAATAATACGATATAATAAAATTTAAATAACAATAAACTAATAATACGATATAATATAATGATTAACAACCATCCAAACAAGATGTAAGGACAAACCAAAAGTAAATAGACGCTTCCCCAAAATTTCTATAAATAAAAGTAATTTTATAAGTTTAAGTATCAATTAATGGTAATTTTCCTAATATGATTGGGTAAGATATTCCTTTTTCTCGTATATTTTCTTTACAAACCCATGGAACAACAAATTATGGTTGAGATACTCTTCTTTTTTGCGCTGTAACGTTTACTTGGTGAATAAAATGTTCCAATTATTTGTCAAAAAAAAAAAAACCAGGTCTGTAGCAACACTAGAAAATTCGTTGCCATAGTTACTGCAACAATTATACTTTTATATGTTTCTTTGTCCATCACAATGTAGCACATATCAGTACAACTAAAGTATAATATTAATATTGAATCTGTAAACTTAAAGAACCAAACAACACTAACGCAACCCTTCAAAAACAAGATGCTTGCAATCCAAAAAAAAAAAAGGAATTTCATAAGTATATAATAAAGTAGTTTCATTTATATCAAATTAATATAGTTAAGTTTTTATTTACCTAAAAATAGCCCAAAATTATAAGCGGTATTATTTTCAACAAAATGGTTATATACATATATAATGTATTGATATGTATATAATATTGATATATTATATAAATGGTGTATACTCGTATATTTATATATATATATATATATATATATATATATATATATATATATATATATAATTATATTCGATATAATAAAATATTTTTTTATACATTGTTGATACAATAAAGTATATATTGCAGATTAATTTTTTTTCAATCCCAAACAACTCAAATCTCCTCTAAACAATTCTAAAATTTAGATATGAGTTCCTCTCAATATTTTGAGTCGTTTGACATATTATTTACTTGAAACAATTTACATTTACAGCAAGTCAATTTTTAAAATCAAGATTTAAACATGAAAGAAGGAGGAGCAAAACAACGAATAAATAAGGAAGATGAAGAAGAAGGAAGAGAAAAATAAACAATTAATGGATTGAAGAAGAAGACCAAAGAAAGCGAAGAGTATTACGCGAATTGCACCACATGCAATTAAAAAGTGTCAAATGACCATTTTCTGTAATGGGTTTCCAAATACAATTACGCATTAGTAGGTTTTTAGGGTGACAGTGCACACCAAGTGGCATACATAGGTCCGTCTCTGCAAACCTAGACGTTATACTCTATCCGAGAGTTATCAGTATTTATTAAATTTGTAAATGTTTAATGAAATATTATTACATCAAATAACAAAGACATTATTAAGAAAAATAAGATTTTTTTTGAATGAAATAAAAATTGAATTCATGTAGCAAGAGAACAGAGGGATTAAATCTGAATGAAATTCAACTTCTGAATTTTTAGCCAAAATTGACGAAATAAAATGATTTTTTTTTTAATTTCATGTCTTAAATGAAATGAGTGGACAAAAGTGGATAGTATTCTAATAAATAGATAGCATGGTAAAATGATTATCTATTTCTATGAATTTCATATGAGAAGGTGTGGTTCTCTATTTTCTACCGATGAGATATATTAACTAGGAAACATATTTCACTAAATCCCTTAAATCTACTAAAATATATTTGTTCCTCTTATGAAAAATTGGTACTACTATTTACTAAAGACAAACATCAAAAATCATAAAGAAGAGGTAGCAAGATTCAATATATAATATACTATCAATCAATTTTATTCCTTATACAAGATTCATCCAAGTACTAAAAGAAAGGTGGATGGTACGATAGTAATGCAATCATTTTATTTAGGTATATATGAAATGCTAATATGTAGAAGATTGTGTATGCACCATTCTACAACTTATTTGAATCATCCACTATGGGATCGGCTACTCCACAAGTTTTTAAAATTCTCTTGGCATTAGGAGATTTGACATATGGTTTAAAGTTAGGATTCATGAGGTACGTGGAAAGACAAGGCTTCTGCTCTTTCAATTTAGCGCAACATTTCGCAGAAGGTGGTTGTGATGACATGATGGCTGCGGCACACGGAATTAACTCCATGACACGGCATGGTACTGCCTCTGTTACTAACAAATCACTAAGAAAAAGGATCAAGAATATTGCAACAAAAGAAGTGTCCTTCTTCATATTCCAAATTTTTGAAGAAATTTGAGCTATATATGGTAAATTTTAGTATATTGGAAGAGAGAGAGAAGTGAAGGTAGAGAGCTAGTGAATGATGGTGTCTCAATTTATAGTGGAAAATTGAATAAACTTGGACAATCACTCGTATAGTGAAAATTAAACTAAAAGGGAACACATTATTGTTGAATTTTTGATAAATAGCCTACTAGAGATCTAGTGTTTTTGCCCATAAATATTGGGCTAATTGGGGGGAGGGGGGGCTCTCTCAAATACGTTACAACAAAAGAGACATCTAGCTAGTGCCAATAGATTTGATTTTTTAACAGCGATATTTATCGTTACAAAAACATTTAATGACAATGAGTTAAGGTAGAGTCGCTAAAGTTGTTAGCAACACTTATATGAAGTGTTGGTTATAAATACGCGTATTTATTATTGTCACTAAATATAAAATAACGATAATTAGATTATTTCTTCTGAATAGTTATCACAAAATTCTTTATTTGTTGCAGTGATATAAGATGTAATTTTGTTTGGGTTTAAGTTACAATATGTTTTTATTAGATTAAAAATAATATATATTAATAATTAACTAGTTTATACGAAGTCCCTAAATCTAAAGTAGAACAGTCAAATTATCTTTAAAAAATTGAACCATCATTTTTTCCATCATCAAATACTATTTTAATAACATTTCTTGTGCAAAAATGTAAATCTTTGTGCATTATAATAAATATAGCAAAAAAAAATTCAAATAATGGGGGAAAAAGGAATTTTCAAAAAAATACACAATGCAACATAAAAATATTGCATTCATTCATCACATTTTCGATCGGTTTATACCCATATAGCTTAAAACATTGTTTTTCACAACAATGTTTATACATGTAGTATATAATAGTATGTATCAATCTTGTATAATAGTGTGTAAGATGTATTTATATACATCTTTTACATTGTTATATAAACTTTCATAGAATAACTTCAAATTTTAACCACAGTTTCAAAATGGCATCCTAGCAAATCAGGTTGTCAAAAAGTTAGATATTCATCGATTTGATCTTGCATTTTTTTTTTTCAAATTTCATATAACTCATCGCACATATATTCTAATGTTATTTATATTATTTTTAAAATATTTATATTTATTAGCATGGAATACACATATAATATATGTGTTTAGGAATTAATAATTGATATAATTGTATAATAGTATTATTTACACTTTCAACATAGAGAATTTAAACCTCTTTCAATTTAATTTCAAGTCGTTACTTTTGAGATGCAAATTTCTAACATATGGAAATATGTATGTTCACATATCATAACATTTGTTTTTCGAAAAACTTAGTAAATCTTTTTTGAAAAGTATTTTTTTTGAAAAAAGAAGAAGATAACTATTCATTATTAATTAGCTCATGGGCTAAAAAGGCCTACTTGGAGTGTGGAATCTTTAAACACGTTGTGCCTATCTTCATATTTCATATATCAACCTCAAATCAAGGCAATTGTTAGCCAATCACACTAGAGGGTATACTAGGGGAGTAGGGGGATAGGTATGTCAAATGGGTGGGTCGGATCGATATGAGCGGGTGAAAGACCGATTAATTAAAACTCGATAATCTGCCCATATCCAACATGGATAGAAAATGAGTTAATCGACGGATCATATGAATATTATTATTATCCATAGCTTTAGGAATAGCCAAGTAAAAGCATAATACATAAACATGACCCCTTAACTTGGATTTAGCTGATAACTATGATTTTTAACTTTGCCATGCATAAGTATGTAGAACATATAAACACAGTTGTCCTACGTGGCATCCCACGTATTAATTTTGTGTCTTACATGAAATGATATGTGTTAGGGCTGTACAGGGCAAACTGATAAACCGCACCAAACCGACAAACCGAATCAAACCGGAAAAAAAACCCGACTAGTGGTTTGGTTTGACTTGGTTTGGTGTTTGAAAAAAAAACCAGACCATTATAAGGTTGGTTTGGTTTTAATTAAAAAAAGTCAAACCGAACTCAAACCGACCCGATTATAGATATACTACTTTTAAATTATGTTATACATAAAAATATTTATTAAAATGTAATTTATAAATATTTTTTTAAAATTTTCATAATTTTTGTTTTCTTTCTTACATTTAGATTTGGACTTGAGAAGCTCATCTAAATAATATACAAAAAAAAGCTCATCTTATAAAGTTATATTATAAAATTAAAACTTCAAACAGTGTTCTGTCTCCATTTTATATGTTGATATTTTGTACTAGAACTCTTTTTAAGAAGCACTGCTCTGTGCTTTTTATTAGATACTATGAAAAACTCGAAAAACCCGAAAAAATCCAAAAAACCCAAAAAACCCGAGAAAAATTGATATCGAAAAACCCGACTTTTATTGGTTTGATTTGGTTTATAGATTTAATAATCCGACACAAATGATTTGGTTTGGTTTGTAAAAAATCCGAACCAACCCGGTTCATGTACACCCCTATTATGTGTATTATGTCATTAGGATGCGTGAGTCTACTTGTTTAGTTTTATACAAATTTATTCAAATATGTCAACTGAAACGAAGTTAAATGATATATTTATGTATTATGTCTCAAGTAAAACATAAGCTAAAAGTCAACATAAGCTTAGACTTTGCAAAAAGCAAGAACTCATGAAAATAATAAGCATAAACAAATGGATATTGATAATATATCCATTTGAATATTTATTTTTCAATGAAAAATATGAAAAATATTCATATTTGATCTATATTTTAGAGAAAAAAATCAGTTATTATTAATCGAATTGGATACTTACTTATTTTTTTTTAACCAATTTGCATCCCTTAAACCAACAACGTATTTCTATCCAAAAAGGTTTTCGTTGATGATACATTGCTATATTTAGAGGTGGCAATTTTTTGTAGAAATAAAACCAAGTAACCGTTTTTAGACATGTTATTTAATCTTTATCTAATTTTTTAAAAAAGAACAATAGTAAGATTTGAGTAACTTCAGACCTCTCCTCTTTAGTTTTCTTCTTGTTTTTTATATTTTTGAGTTCTAAGTTTTGAATGGTCAGTGTGACGAAATTAAAATTTTTATTAAGACAATTTAAAATATATAAAAAAAATAATTTAAAATATAAAAAAGAAAACATATAAAAAAGAGCAAGTTTATATTCAATATTTTTTATATACATAAAAATAATATTAATCGAATATATATAATATATTTTCGATAAAATGAATTTGAATGAACCTCTTTCGATAGTTGAAGGGTTATATAATAAAGGGCAACACCCTAACAATAAGCACACAGCCAAAATCGAATATATATAGTATATTGCAATTTGACACTTGAAATTATATTGAAAGCTTAGGTTTAACTTTATGTACAGAAGGTATAAAAAGTAGTGCTACATAATTATATCAATTACAAGATAATTATTGATAAGCACTAATTTTTTATATTATAAAAATACGAAATTACGTGTCCTTTTCTGGTGGAGATCTTTTATCCCTATTGTTCAACCCTTTAAAATCTGTTTATTTTGAAAATTATTTTTTGTTAGAAGCTTTTTTAAAAGTACTTTTGAGAAGTAATAACAATTTGAATTTAATCAATTAATCTCGAAAACACTCTGTTAATATTAAACCAATAATTTATGCTGGACTAAGGTTTCAAAAATATTTTAAAAAAAAACATTACTTTTTTCCACCTAAAATCTTCACCAAATTAATATCTCAACTTTCTAAATGATCTGTAATTTTTTTTTTAAAAAAAGAAGAATCACTTTCGATTTGTCAAAAATTTATCCAAACAAGCTATTTATCTTACGTTTAGTGAGCCACTACTGGCCAAACACATTATCTCTAGTAGGACCAAACTATGTACCATGTTTTTCATCAACTTTAGTACGGGAGGTCACTAACAATTATAGGCCATTTATCAAAATTTCAACAATATATATTTCCTAAGTTTATTCAACAAAAAATTCACTATAAATTCAGACCCCCATCATTCATTAGCTTTCCACCTTTACTTCACTTCTCAATCTTTCTATATACTAGTATTTAATTAATTGTCATTACTTAAAATTCTTCAAAATTTTGAAATATGACAAGGGGTAATTCTTTTGTTGCAATATTTTTGGTATGGACACTAGTCCTTTTTCTTAGTGAATTGCTAGTGACTGCGCAAGTAACGTGCGATATCATGGTTTTGGGCTGGTGTGCTCCTCCGATTTTATCGTCAATGCCACCCACTAGAACATGTTGCGCTAAGTTGAAGGAGCAGGAGCCTTGCCTTTGTGAGTACAACAAGAATCCTATCGCGAAGCCATATGTCAACTCTACTCGTGCCCGGATGGTTTTTAAAACATGTGGAGTGTCCATTCCTACATGTTAGGATTCTAACCAAAATAAGTTCACACACGATGATAGAAATACGTTGTAGAATGGTCTAACAGCTATCGTAGATATATATATATATATAATATGTCTCTGGTATTACATAAGAAATATTTATGCATTCCCAAATAAAGTGATTGTATTGCTATTTGTACTAGTAATACCATTCATTTCCTATATACTTGTGTTTGAGAATAAGGCATAATTGACTGATACATGATACAGTATATATTATATTGAATCTTGCTAGCTCTTGTTTAAATTTTTACTTATTTTTTATCAAACTATTGATGTCAGGTATATTTTTAGATCAAATTATTAATTGAGGCTATTTTTATTTAATTTGGCATAGTTCAAAAGCATTTTGATCATTTTTCGTTAAGAAAATAATAATCCATAAATTTAAAAATCGAAATTGATATTGCATCTCTCTCTCCAAGCACTGTTATCATCTTTTTCATGTGCACTAGTTCACACATTTTCATCTTTTAGAATTTTTACTCTGCCAAATTTAGGGGGCGTTGGGCCATTTTATCGTGAAATTTGAAAAAAATAGTTTTTGTTGACAAATGGGTCCAGAATTACTCTAGGTTTCTACTTTCTTTTGTTATAACACAAATAGCAAATCGGTTATTATTATTTTTCACTTTTTTATTTAGCAAAAGACAGCCATAACACCCCACATACCTACTCATCCTTCAACCACGAATTATTCTAACATGTATATATACACTGTATAATAGTATATAACATATTGTTGTACATGGTTATATGTACATCGATATACACCTATGCCCACCTTTGATCACCATTAACCGTTGTATCTATATTGTATAATAATGTATAATAGGTTGTTATACATCTATTACAGTCATGTTTATATACACATGTTATACTTGTTTTGTCACGATCCAAACCTTGATGGGGCGGACCAGCTCTATGTGAACTGTACAACCTGTTAGAGACATAACCACATGACAAGTAAAATTTTGGTAACACATGAAAGACATAGCAAATGCAAGGCCCCTGAAAATTGAGACGTAAGTATGTATATAACGTGTACTCGTATGTAAAGAAGATAAAATAACATATGATATATAATAAGATTCAAATAAAAAACATCAAGTACAAACAATTGATCAACATATGAACTCCATGTGTAATATGTTGGGATTATATTATGCTTGATATACTTTGGGATTTTGTACCTTTGATAAGTCTTTACTTTGTTAACATACTTCTATGAAAAGTAAGCCACAAGGACAAGCAATATATATATATGAATAACCATACTAGGACTTGAACACACTAGGCCTCGTTCACGAGAATCTCCTAATCAGATAATATGGAACAATTCCTTTATATGTATAGAGATAGGGGACATTGTATATGTCATTAGTTGATCCTTTATAAAAAATACCAGTAACAACAAACTAGATTTCCGTGATTATTAATTAGATAAGAGTATTCACAACTACAAATTGAAGTATTACTAGTATTAATATTGTTATAGCCTGTTTCTGTAAGGTGAGAGACCTACGAAGGGTACTCAATCCAAAGGCAAGAGATCAACTCTAATAAATAATTAAATAAAGAAATAAATAATATATATAAACTATGAGCATATGAATGTTAATGCAGATGCAGTTATAAAACTTTGGAGCTATGTTATACACCTTTCAACATGACAACATGATCGTCAGATGTGGTGATTGGCTCATTTTTTTAATATACATGGCATAAACATTTTAATTGAAGGACTATAGACATTTTTCATGTCAAGTTCAAGTCAAGGAGTTCACATTTCCGATCAAAATCATAGCATACATAGTCTCTTTTATTACCCCGATCTTTCGTTAAGCACAATTCACATGATTATCATCCCAAAAATTATTTCCATTACACCCCAACACATATACGAAAGCAAGTTCAAGTAATCTACAAAATTTACGGAATTTTAGAAGTTCACTTGCCTTAATCAATACTTGGTCAATCATTAACTTGAGCCTTCCCTTTCCGAATAGAGTCTGAAACACCATAATCAATCCAAATAATGATTCACGATAAAAAATTAACCGAGTCTAACTACACCAAAAATACGAAATTCGAAAAAAGGGGTCAAAACAACTCAGAAATCCGATTTTGAAAACGGGGTCTAAATCTGAAAATTTCTATACGAAAATATTCTTTGAGGTATTTGGAACTCATTGGCGAAAACCTTTTCGAAAATGGAATTGAAACCAACTAAAATCACCATTTTACAAAACCCGTGTTCTTGAATAAAACCCCAATTTCTTTAGTTTCAAAACCACAAATTCAGAGTCAAAATCTGTAATTAAACAACGGATAATGAAGGACGGTTCAAATAACTTACCCAATCACTTTATCTTGAAATTTCACTTGAAATTGCTCCTTCCCGAGCTCCCAAGGTCCAACAATGGTAAAAAAAAAAGAGAAATTCTCGACTTTTGAGAAATGTCTACTGTTCAAGGGGAAATGCTCTCGGCGAAAGCGGACAACTAACTCGATAAACGCTTATACAATTAGTAACTGCATTATACAAATTCTGAATTTATACATTAGGAACTAAATTATACAAATTAAATAGAGTAATAGATTAAATTGTAGCTGGGTAATAGTTAAGCGAAACTATAGCTTAAATACATAATAACCATTAAATATTTTTTATTTCACTTAATTTCTCCTATTAAATTCCCCCATCGACTTTGTTGACCCACTGACCTGATTGTTAGAATATTTTATTTACATAGTCAAACTAAGTCATGTTTCAATTGAATATCTCAACTCCTAATATACTGTTTCAATTAAACACCAGTTTATTTATTTTTTTGGACATATTTTCATTCTTTTATTAGGTAACTAATTAGTTGATCATATTATTGAATTCCCCCGGCTTTGTTGACCTGCTGACCTGACTCCTTTTCGTCTCATTTTCCTCACTACATGCAATACTAATAACTTAATCGATATATAAACCCAAAGGCTCATTTCTTATTCCCTTGTATCATACCTTAAAATTCCATCTCTTACAATCACAAAGCACAAACACATTAAAATTGAATCGAAAAGTTACTAGGTTTGATGGAATTGATTTCAAAAGTATTCCTAATTCGAGACTTGAATAAGCAAGGGAGATCAAGAAGAAGATATCATAGTCTATACGGTGTTGGAAAAAAGAAAATGAAAGTTACTAGGTTTGGTGGGAAGAGATCAATTTTGAAGATTAAAGTAGTCCCAAAATTGAAATTGAACATGTTTTCCCCATTGAAGTTATGGAAAAAAATTCAAGAATGCTTATATGTCAACATAATGCTTAACTTATCTGGAACGTCGGTTACTTGGATAACGGAAATGTATTTGGTAGCAAAAGAATTCCCAAAGCTCGACAAGTTGAAGTGAGCCTTACACGACGTAAGAGGCCTATCCCTTGTTGCTGCTTTGTTTTCCATTTTCTCGAGATAACTAAAGATAGAACCCAATATAGTATAAACTATATGTTTATATCCTCTCTGGTACAAATTAAAACATTAATTTCCTCCACGTTGCTTCCCCTAATACTCTAGGTACCAATATTCATGTACATGGCCTCTTATACCCAAACCTAGAGGACGTATTGGCACTCAATGCTTTAACTTGGATCGAGCGAATCAATCTTAACATGAGTTAATGACCGTGGCGGATTTAGATCACAGTATATATATGTACGGATTTTTCGGAAATTCACTAACTTTTACAGAAATTCTCTATATATATTAAAAATATATCAAATATATTTATAAATATTTGATTGTGATTTAATTATTATTTTATAATAACGTAAAAAACTAATAAATTTTAAATTTTGAATTCGCTTTTGCATCGGGAGTGCAACACAAAATATTTACATAGTTATCAATCTTTACATAATAATATTTGTAATCTAACATTGTATCTCCTTCCTACCACTTACACTAATTAATTTTATTTTAAACGTGGACAATCATAGTTTTACAAGACAAACATATACTAGACTAAAGAATGTTGCAGGATACTTCCATGTAGAAAGTATTATTTATTATTTATTGTTTATAATTAGTTGTCAATCATTGATTTCCCCATCGACTTTGTTGACCTGACTCCTATCACATGCATATATTAAATTTTAATCTCGTAGTGTTAACAGCTAATTATATTTCATCTTTATTCTTTTTTAAATTACAAAAAAAAAAATTAATTTGGTGGAATTCGAATACATCCCAAAACGTCCTGATATATCACGTAAAGTGATGTATTCGACGTCCCAATACTTCGCGTAAAATGATGTATCCGGTCTATACGTTGCATAAAGTGATGTATTCGAGAATAGGAGAGAGTAGGGATATTTGTAATTTTTTTAAATGGTAGAGAATTTTAGAGAATATGGTAAAATAAGTTGTGTAGTTAGTTAATTTTTCCAAATTTTATTCCACTATATAAACCAAACAATCTTTTTCATTTTATTTTTGACGACTCTTTAGTTTTAATTGTCTACATGACATGTTCAAGATTACAATATTAAAAAACATTTTGTTATATTCGACGTATCTTTAGTTTAAGACCATAAAATTCAATAATCTCCTTTATTTTCCTAAATTTCTTATTAAATCAAATAAAAATAAATAAATTAAAATGGAGAGAGTAGCATGCATGGCCAGTCGGTAATTTGATTTAAAGATAAGCTAAGGGCAAAATGATAAAACTTTCTCCGAAACATTACTCTTTTTAAACTATCCCACCTTTTCATACATAAAAAATAAAATGCAACCACATGAGTTTCCTTACTTGAGAAACACAACCATTTTTCCTTCTCTCATGTCAGCCCATCAAATTCTACGAACTGATTACTTCTTCTTCCTCTATTGATAACAACAATTCTCAAACTTGGTGTCTTTTAACTCTCTTCCATGGATTAAAAAATTTTCTTCCATTTCCTTTTGTGTTCCTTTCTTCCTACTGGCCTTTTCTTTAGTGCCAATCGTTGGAGATACTTCAAGGTCATTATCAAAATTGCAATGCATGTGATCTGTATCGGAATTTAATTGCTTACATCAGTTGTGTAAGTAAAGGCAAAAGGGGCTGATAAGTTTTCCCCTTTTTCTAAAATCCATCAAATAATAAAAAGTTTATTCCTTCTGAAATTTCTAATCCAAACTTTTTGCTTCATATGAAGGAATAAACTTCTGCTCTTATGATTTTTCCTAAAGGTAAACGATTTTGTATAGTGTTATCACTATATGCCATCATCAAAATTTCAAAATTTATGATTTTGGTCATTTGGCTTCACTTTATTGTAGATTCGCTGTCAAAGTCGAAGAAAAATAATTCTTCTGGTAACTGGAGCAAAAGATCAACCACTATTCATTACTTGGTAATACCTTCCTTCTCTCCTTTTATTTTTAGGTTAACTTTTTGTATCCACATCTACTTCTATTCAAGTATAATGCCTATTGTCAGAATTTCTTTTGGAGGCTTCTAAAGTAACAATAGCTATCATAATGATAAACTATTTAATTGTTATAATTCGTTGACGCCCTATGTTTATTCATCAACTCAGAGAATATTTAATGTCTTTTTACATAATTTGTTAGCCCTTAATTATATTCAATCAGTACAAATTTTTAGGTGGAAATAGACAAATTACTTTGGTTATTTTCTTTGTCCTGATTTTGTGATAAAAAGGCATGATATTAATTTGTGACAAAGTCTAACAATCGAAACAACACTGTAGACTGTAGGTAGTGACAATGTTTCTGTTCCTACTCCTTCTGTTGAGGTTTGCCTATCCTTTCATTTGGGTAATGAGGTATAAGTTGATATCCCTATGGTTTTGAATTTCTCTGAATTGATCAGTTGATCTTTTTTTGACTTGTATTGTAAGGATCACAAATCCGCCATGACGTGTTGTATCGCCTCACAGCACTGCATTGTTGTAATTGCCACAACACTCTTATCACTTTTGTTATCAAGTAGCTATTTGATCACATTAATTATTTATGATACATATAAGAAATATTCTTTATGCAGTGTTTTAACTTTTTACGATTGAAATATTTGACATTTTCTTGAAACTATAGTAAATTTGATTTTGAAAAAATGGGTAATGTGTTTGTGTACACATATTTGAGACTCAAATCGAGCTACATTATGTATTTACTTGCCGTCTTTTCAATTATCGGTTTAAATGCCAACATCTTGCTACAAAATTGTAGTTAGTTTCTGTTTCTTTCTTTAATGTAGAATGTTGAGTCTCTGGAATGGTGGAGACTGATGTTAGACCTGATGTGGTGATATTTTGGACACTGCTAATAGGATGTAACAATGGGGGGTTTTATTCATGAAGTTAGCAGATTCTTTGAATAAATAGAAGGGTTCATGATGTTTGTCAAGAACTAAAATATTATGGGGTATGGATGATTTGTTGGCATGAGCAGGGTTCATTAAAGAAGCTCTGTAAATGAGACAGGTCACGCCAATGACTATTGATGTGTTTGTCTAGGACTGTTTCCTAGGCCGGGTTATATGTCGCTCACACATATCAGTATTCTTATTTATCTTTTCTCTCAATGTTTATGTCTTAATTGTGGTTATTCCCTCAGTCTCTTTCTCTTTTTCTGTCAGCAAAAAACAACTTTTGCTCCTCCTTTTTTATATCCGTATGGTAATCACTAATAGAGCCAGACCGTAGCTAACTAATTTACAGAGTTGCTGTAATAACGAGGCAATGCTCCTCTCCTAAATGAAGTATTCAGTTTGAAACGACTATGGTGCTTCTTGGACAATGTTCTCCCTTGATATCTTTTAAATTGTATATTTATTTTTCAAAAGCTTCAAATTTGCTATTTGACAAACTGAACCAAAAATGTTTTCTGTTTACCTTTGTTCATCTAATGATCTAGATTGCAATATTTAAATTATATGTCTTCCGTTATAATACCCATAACAATTGAAGTGTGTGGGGGCAACTGGTTATGCATGAAAGTTTAAAGAACTTGGCTATTATTTTACCTGAAAAGAATTTAATCCATCATTTCAAGAACAACTCAAAAGAACTGTACTCTTTTGCCAGTAGGTCATATATTTACATATTTATGTATCTATGTGTGAATATGGCTTCATTCCATGAGACAACAACAACATACTCAGTGTAGTCCCTCACAGTGGGGTCTAGGGAGGCTAGCTAGAGTGTACACAGACCTTAAGCTCTACTTTAGAGGTATGAGACAGAGGTTATTTTCAATAAACCATTAGCTCAAGGGAAAAACATTCTAGGAAAAGACATTTGGGGAGCACCAAGGCTAAAAGTTCTTTTGAAAAGACCATAACTTTAGCATCTCTAACTGTTTGTGTTATGATTGTATACAAATTTATACCTTTTGTAGTTGTATAAAATATTCATAACATTTTTTTGAATACTTCCTTTTTAATTGGTGGTTATATATTTTCATAGTCCGTTTTATGGGATAGAACGTTCGTGAGGAAGCTCAAAAGGCACATATGTAACACCCCAAAAATTTTTGCTAAGATTCGGATCATTCTTCATGTACATATAGGATCGTACTCGACGATTTTAAAGTGAATGCATGAGTTAGGATCAATTTCTAAGTAATTTAAGAATATTATATGTGATTTAGGATCATAAGGGATCCCTAAACCCAAGCCAAGTCCAAAGAATTCATCTCGGCTAAGTTTCCGAATGGGTTCATATAAGGGTCAACTTTCAATGACCATATCTCTTTGAATATAACGAACTGGGTGGACCACGACCTATCAAATTAAAGGTCTTTGAGTTTTATTTCCAACGCCACCAAGATTGTAATTTTTAGAGTTCGGAGTCAGAAGTTATGACCAATTTACGACAGACTAAAACTGCAGAAATTTTAGGCTTGGCGCTGGAGTGGCGCCCGGCGCCACTATAGCACTAGAAAACAGCCTCAGTAGTTTGTTCCTTGGTGCGACACGCCACTATTAGGTGTGCAGATTTTTAAGCCCATTTTGTCGCGCCACTACAGCGCCAGCAGGATTTTAGCCCAAATTTCTAGATTTCTACGAAAGGGCAAATTGAACATTTTCCCTAAACATATATTCACTAACTTGGAATGTTTTGGACCATTTATTTTCAGTCCTTTTCTCTCCAAAGTAACCCTAGACTCCACCCTCTTCTCTTTCAATTCATCTCCAACAAGATTTGCCTTCAAAAATTTCAAGGATTCAAGCTTTCCATTGAAGACCTAACATCAAGGTTCCTTCAAAATCTTCACCAAGGTATGTAAGGCTACTTAAATCATGGGTTGAATCCACCCATGTGCCCTACATCTTCTTTGAGATTAAATGTTCATAAGAATGGAGTTTCTTGATAGGCTTATGTCCAAATGAGTCTTTTTCATCTATTAACTTAATTTTTGTTATGTTGATGTTGTTGAGTCAAGAAATTGGTAAATTCTTCATGTTGGTATGAATTGATTGATATGAGTTGTTAAACATATTTTGTTGATTTTCTTATATGTTGATTATTTTAAATATTTTAATTTTCTTAAATATGTTGATTATCTTAAATTGTCTATTTAGAATCTTGGAGTCTTGATGAGTCCCGAAAAGATTTGCTAAATGAATGGAGAAATGATTGGATAGGATTACATGTTGTCATAAATGCATATCTAAACTACTCTTGAAAGATGTGATTGGGAGTGATCGGATAGTATGATTGGAAGAGGTTTGATTGTGATAGAATTGATGAACTGCAAGGTTCTAAATGAGACTTCTCGATATGATTAGATTGAGTTGATTGGATGGAGTTTTATGAGCATTGAGTCTTGGGAAGAGTATTGAGCACTGAATTGGGTAAGAGTAAGTAATAACTCGAATCCAATAACTACGTCGCCAAACGTACGAGGGGATCAGACCGTTAAAGTCGGATGTTTCCCAAATTATTGTCCTGACATGATAGGACTTGGTTGGTTATAGATCCATGATTGGTTGATTCGTTCATACCCTGGCAAGGTATGAACGGACATGGCAACAACGTCGGCTTGTTGTACTATTACTGGCTCATAAGTGATGGTTGTCGGATAAGAGAAACTTCCATATAGGTCTTGATAGTACTCTGAGTTGGATTGGGTTGAATTGTATGTGATTGATCTCGTCTGAACCATATTCTTGTTTAGACTTAGGATACTTGATTGAGTTGTTATTTCCCCTGGGTTGAGATTCCGAGTTAATTTGATTCTTTCTTGATGTTTGTTTCATTCGGCCATTTTACATACTCGTACATTTCACGTACTGGCGCCATTTGGACTGCATCATTTCATGATGCAGAGATAGGTACTAGAGATCATCAACCGGTGCACCGTTGAAGATTTATTCACTTCTAGCTAGTTGGTGAGTCCTCTCTATTTTCGGGGGATGCCAAAATATTTTTTTTTAACTTTGATTAGTTTTCTTTTATTTTGAATTTTAGTAGCCATGGACTTGTCATCGGCACCTCCTAGATTGTTGATAGAAGCTTTATAGACTAGAGTGTGGAAAATGTTGAATTGTTTTATTTTGACTAGTTTTATTCCTCCTAGTTGTTGATTGGATATATGTTTGGCCTTTGGCCCTAAATTATGAATAGTATTCTTATGATTGAACTTTTCGCCGATAGAATGTGACTAAATGAAAGTGTGATTGGACCAAGTGGTTCGCTTGAAGGCCAGAAATAGTTTTCGAGTGCAGGCCAAGTTTAGGGTACCCTCCCAGGGCGTGACAAACTTGGTATTAGAGCACAGAGTTCAAGAGTCCTAGGGAGTCTATAAAGCCGTGTCTAGTAGAGTCTTGCTTATGGGTGTGTTGTGCACCACACTTATAATCAGGAGGCTATAAGACATTAAGAATTGTTTCACTTTTTTCATACTCTGGATTCGTGCAATAAAGTTTAACTCTATAAAAGGTTCTTTCTAATTCGTGCATTTACACGTTGCAGACAATGCCTCCAAAACGTACCGCAAGTCAAAGGAACTCCATCCGCACAGAGGTACCACAGATAGAGATGCCCCCTCCAAGGACTAGGGTCCGACCTGCAAGATATACTGAGGCACCTCAAATGCCTACTACTCAACCTATACCAACTTTGGAGGCAGATTTCCGAGGAGCGATTACCATGCTCACTCAATTAGTGGCTGCTCGCAATGGTAACCAGAGTTCACCAACTCCTAGTTCTAGTTCTCAAGAGCCGTCTGCTGCCACGAGGATTAGAGATTTTCTGAGAATGAATCCGTCGATATTCACGGGTTCCAAGGTTGATGAAGACCCCTAGAATTTCATTGATAAGATGTGGAAGATCCTGAAAGCGATGAATGCTACGGAGATCGAGGGGGTTGAGTTGGTGTCTTATCAGCTCAAAGATGTGGCAAACATCTGGTATAACCAGTGGTAACAAAGTAGAGGTGAGGATGCTGAGCCTGCTATTTAGGATGAGTTCGAGGGAGCCTTTCTTGATCACTTCTTTCCCAGAGAACTGAGGGAAGCGAAAGTAGAAGAGTTTGTGAATTTGAAGCAAGAGGGTATGATAGTTAAGGAGTATAGTCTGAAGTTCATCTAGCTATCCAGATATGCTCTAGAGATGATCCTAGAGATGAGATCAAAGATGAGAAAATTTGTCTCTGAATTGGGAAGACATGTGAAGAAAGAGTGCAAAGCAGCATTATTGATTTCTGACATGGATATTTTCAGATTGATGGTGTATGCTGAGCAGGTAGAGGATGAGAAGAGGAAAGAAAAGAAAGAGCATTTGAGCAAGAAGGCAAAATCAGTTGGACATGAGGGTGAGCAGAGGCAAATCAAGGGCAACAGATCCTTCTTTCAGAATAGGTCTTCCAACTATGCCCCATCTGCGGCAAATGCATCTGCACCGCATAACAGGTATGATCGGCAGGGACATAGTCATCAAAATTTTAGATCCTAGAGTTCTCAATCCCAGGCTAGTATGGTTCAAGGTTCGATGGGAAAACCACCATGCAGCAAGTGCGGTAAGCTCCTCTTAGGAGAGTGTAGAGAGGGAAATGTTGGTTGTTATAAATGCGGCCAAGTACGCCAAGGTTGATGAAGACCCCTAGAATTTCATTGATAAGATGTGGAAGATCCTGAAAGCGATGAATGCTACGGAGATCGAGGGGGTTGAGTTGGTGTCTTATCAGCTCAAAGATGTGGCAAACATCTGGTATAACCAGTGGTAACAAAGTAGAGGTGAGGATGCTGAGCCTGCTATTTAGGATGAGTTCGAGGGAGCCTTTCTTGATCACTTCTTTCCCAGAGAACTGAGGGAAGCGAAAGTAGAAGAGTTTGTGAATTTGAAGCAAGAGGGTATGATAGTTAAGGAGTATAGTCTGAAGTTCATCTAGCTATCCAGATATGCTCTAGAGATGATCCTAGAGATGAGATCAAAGATGAGAAAATTTGTCTCTGAATTGGGAAGACATGTGAAGAAAGAGTGCAAAGCAGCATTATTGATTTCTGACATGGATATTTTCAGATTGATGGTGTATGCTGAGCAGGTAGAGGATGAGAAGAGGAAAGAAAAGAAAGAGCATTTGAGCAAGAAGGCAAAATCAGTTGGACATGAGGGTGAGCAGAGGCAAATCAAGGGCAACAGATCCTTCTTTCAGAATAGGTCTTCCAACTATGCCCCATCTGCGGCAAATGCATCTGCACCGCATAACAGGTATGATCGGCAGGGACATAGTCATCAAAATTTTAGATCCTAGAGTTCTCAATCCCAGGCTAGTATGGTTCAAGGTTCGATGGGAAAACCACCATGCAGCAAGTGCGGTAAGCTCCTCTTAGGAGAGTGTAGAGAGGGAAATGTTGGTTGTTATAAATGCGGCCAAGTACGCCATTTTCAGAAGGAATATCCAACATGGGGAAACAAAGCCCAGTATTCTATCACCACACCACTAGCTAGAAGTAATCAGAGGGGCACTACTTTAGGTACGACTAGAGGTACAAACCGTTTATATGTCATGGGTAGTCGCCAAGATTAGGAGAACTCCCCAAACGTTGTGACGGGTATGATTCAAGTTTCTACTCTTGATTGTTATGTTTTGATGGACCCGGGTACCATATTATCTTTTGTGTCTCCTTATGTGGCTAGTAAATTTAATAAAATTCCTGAATGTCTTCTTGAGCCTTTCAGTGTAGCCACTCTTATTAGTGATTTTGTCTTAGCTGAGAGAGTCTATAGAGATTGCACTGTATCAATCTATCACGGGGATACCTTCGCTGACTTAGTTGAGTTGAACATGGTTTATTTTGATGTGATCCTTGGCATGGACTGGCTTTATGTGTCACGCCCCGGGAGGATACCCTAGACGTAACCGGCACTCAGAAACCATTTCTGGCTCCCAAGCGAACAACATAGCCTGATCATACATCCGTTCATTCATTCAATCAGCGGAAGATTTAAAAATAAAGAAATAATTTGGCGGGCAATCCAAATCAACGATCTAACTCAAGAAAAAAAGGCCATGAGCCAACAAATCAAACTTCGATCTTTGTCATTAAAATAGTTCGACAAAATAATTCAAGAAAAGAAAATACTCAATCGACCCATCACTATCTAGTCTATGAAGCCTCTATCAATACTATCTATTTGGTGCCAATGACATTTCATGGCTACCTCAAACCAAAATAAAAAGGGCTAACTCGATGCAAGAATGATATAAACGGTGTCCTCCGAATGTAGGGAAGGACTCACCAATACGCTGAGTGTGTATAGGTCCTCGATGATGCTCCTATTAACGATCTCCTAAACCTGTCTCTGCATCATGAAACGATGCAGGTCCAAATGGACGTCAGTACATGAAATGTACGAGTATGTAATATGACAGAATGAAACATACCTCAAGGGAGAGTAACGTTGGTTCAAATATCTCAACTCAGAAAGATAAGAAAGACTCAATCAAAGTATCATAAGTCCAAGGTAAGAATACAATTTTTTTGACAAAGACCAATCCTATACCATACAATCCAATCCAATCATGTACAATATAATTCAATTAAATCATTCACAATTCGATCCCATCCAATCATGTATAATCCGATTCAATCTAATCATATCGCATATCCAATCCAATAATATACCCTTCCATCGTACACTATCCAATCACATATCATATAATCCAATCCATCGCACATCACCTAATCCGGTCATATAGAATCAACTCAACAATCAACTCAATAAATATGCAAATTAAATTATGCAATGTTTTACAATCCAACTCAATCATCAACCAATCTCAATCGAACAAATCATATCATGCACAAACCACCCAATTTGGAAGTTTCTCTAACTGACAACAATCCCACCACCTATATATAGGTGATGCACAACGACTCACGCCGTTGCTCCGTCTATTCATACTTGCCAAGGTATGAACAGCTCAAACCAATCATGGATCCGTCAATCAATCAAGTCCTATCATTTCAGGAAAATAAAATAGAGAAACATCCGACACGGTATAATCCTTTCCTACGTTGGCGGCGTAGTTTATGGGATTCGAGTATGGACTATACTCTTACCCAATTCGGTGCTCAATACTCCTCCCAAGACTCAATACACGCATAGTTATTAAGTGAGTAAAATATTTAAAATACTCATTTAGCCTCATCGGACTCTTTCAAATCAACTCATTTAGTCTCATTGGACTCTCTTCAAAACTCAATCAAATCTGGCCTCATTGGACCCTCTTTCAAATCGACTCATCTCCAATCATCAAACTCTTCTCTTTAAAAATCTATATAAATCTCAAAATTTACATTTTTAAGGAAAATAATGCTCAACTCATTTATACTCCAAATACTCATGTTCAAAAATATTTAAAAGACTTCTCAAACTCAAATCATGCTTAAACTCTTTTTAAATCGTAGATGAAAATAATCATCCTTTAAAACTCACAATAGTGTATAAATAATTTATGCAAAAATGTTCAAAAAAAAACATTTATTTAAAACTCTTTCTCAAAAGATTATTTATTTTCAAAATATTCGTAAGACTCCAATCAACTCAAATTATGCACATCACATACCATAAAATCACATTAGACTTCAATCCACTTCATCACACAACATCGTCAAATACCATTATTCACATCGTCATCAAACATCATCATCATCACATCATCATCAAACATTATCATCACATCATTGTCAAATATCATCATCACATCAATCGTCAAACATCTACTCCAAGATCCTTATTTTAGTCCTATGTTCAATTTATGGAAGCAAAAGAACATTCTTAACTATCCAATTCATTCTTTTCATTCCAATCAATACATATATACACAAAACCATCCACCTCAACTCAAGACAAATTATGACCAAAGAAATCTCATCTTGGGTTCATGTGAATGAAACATGAATCCATACTTTCAACAAAACTCAACTCAAGAATATCATCAACATCTATAAATCTATATACAAAGATACATTTGAAATCAATAATATAAAAGATAACTATTTAGTAACTCAAGTCATTAAAAACATCAATCAACTAATAGTCCTTAAAAACATCCTATAGTTTAGGAAAACTTTCAAGAAAATCTTCTTAGGAGGTTCAACTCTTTCACAACTCCTATCCAACACATCTATGGGCATATGGAAGAAATAAATCTATATTTTAGGTTAGCCTTACATACCTTATTTGAAGACTTTGAAGAAAACTTTGTGTTGGGTCTTCAATGGATAACTCAAATCTTGAAGCTCTTGGACCCTTCTTGTTGGAAATAGAGAGGAAGAAGAAGAGAGAGAGAGAGAATCTCATAGGGCTTTTAGAGAGAGAGTGGGGGCTGAAAAATGGTCCCAAAACGTTCAAGGATAGGGTATATATTATTAGGGAAAAGTCCAAGTTGCCCCTCTTCAAAAATCTGAAAAATTGGGCAAAAATTTTGTTGGCGCTATAGTGGCACGTCGCGCCACTGCAGCGCCAAGCCAAAATAGGCTTAAAACCCTGCACAACTTTTAGTGGCACATTGCGCCAAGCCCCAAACTACTGAGGCTATTTTCTGGCGCTATAGTGGTGTGGGGCGCCACTGGAGCGCCAAGCCTGAATTTCACCCAGGCCTGAAATTCCTGCAGTACTAGTCTGTAGTAAAATGGCCATAACGTTTGATTCCGAACTCCAAAACTTGAAATCTTGGTGTAGTTGGAAAGAATACTCAAAGACCTTTAATTTGGTAGGTCGTGGTCCACCCATTTCATTATATTCTAGGAGATATGGTCGTTTGAAGTTGACCCTTATACTAACTCGTCCGAAAACTTAATCGATTGGAGTTCTTTGGACTCGACTTGGTGTTAGAGATCCCTTACCCTAAACACATCTAAACACTTAGAATACTTAGGAATTAATCCTAACTCATGTGTAAAACTACAAGTCCTTCGATTCGAGTCTACACACACGTAAAGAAATGTTTGAGTTTTTGCAAAAAAAATTTTGGGGTGTTACATTATCTCCCCCTTGGGATCATTCATCCTCGAATGAAGATCAAGAAAAGCTGGAATCGAGGAATGAATAACAATATAGACTCATTCAATTCAACCAATCAACCAAATCAAGCAATTTAGACAATTGGCTATTCAAACTCAAGGATAGACAAATCATTTCAACTCAGGAATAGGGACATCACCTTCATCATTCTCATTACTTGGCATGAGTAGAACATCAAAACTCTATCAATCGAATCATTCGAACATCTAGATCATGAACCGTCGAACTCTAATTCATAAATGACATTCCCGATCCTTCCTACAATTCTGTAAGGCCAATATATCGGTGCCCAAGCTCCCCTTCCTTCCAAGCCTCATAACACCCTTCACGTACATCCAATCACTCTCCCAAAAGTCAATAATAGCCTACTCTCATCACTCTCATAGTGACTACCACACACTTAAGCCTATCACTCTAACCATTTCAACTATACCTAAGAAGTGTCATGCTTGCTTTAACACTTATACCTCCATTATTGCGTGAGCTCTTATCCAGGGACACACTAGCATACTCTTATCTATCTATTGCATATCACAAGGTCTCGTTTCGCTCATTTTCCACACATCTATCCTCAACTAGACAAGTATAACATAACTATCAGAATCAAGAAACACTCACTCTTCCCCATATACTCTCACTCAACTCTGCCTACTATTATTTTGGCCAACTCACCACTATCGAAAGCATCAAAACTTACTTTGGTTCATTACCCTATCATCTCATCTCCCCCTTAGCTCAAAGACAACAACTAATGGATACTAACTAGACACCCAAAGCAACTCATAAAATTAGAGCCTCATTCAAATCTATACTACCTCATATACACCTCTTAAGCCTCTTCTTACCATATGACTTAGACTTAATTCACTGTTTACATCCGAGGGTCACATACCCATTCATTCGTAACACCCACTCCTCACAAGTTAATATCTTAATCTCTTGCACCTATCATATCAAGTCTACTAAATCAAATCCTACTACTAGCAATATCACAATCATTATCGACTCACTCAATCACAGCAAGCTCATCCATGAGCATCACAAAAGATGTGGTACCTAGACCAAACAATTCACAACTATCATAGGAAAGTATTCGAAACATACCAGGGACATCATCTAGCGAGCTCTCCTAATCTTGGTGATTACCCATGGCATATTATTGATTTGTAGCCCCGCTCATACCAAAAGTAGCACTCCTCTGATTCCCTTGAATTGGTAGTACTGGGGTAGAAGATTGGGATTTGCTAGCCCACATTAGACATTCTCTATGAAAGTGACCCCATTGACCACACTTATAGCATCCACTGGTGCCCTGGCAATACTTCCCCAAATGGAGTTTTCCACAAGTACCGCATGGCGGTTTTCCTTTAGGACCTCGGGCCACACCTCTTTTCAATGGAGGATTTTGGACCTTAAAGTTCTGATTACCACGTGTCCTTAGGTTATACCGGTTACTAGACATAGGCGTCCTCACTGATGGTGGTGCATAACTCGAGGACCTCTTGAGAAAGAAGGACTGGTTTTTTTATTCCCTTGCTTCTGTTGACGATGTCTACATCTTACTGCTTCAGTCTTTTTGCTCCTGGGTTTCTCTTTGTCCTCCTCTCCCAATTAAGTGCGTACCTTGGAATGAGTAACATGCTCAGGCTCCTCTGCCCGGAACTTGGTCTCTATTCCAGATTGTGAGGGAATGCTTGGAGAGGGAATCTCAGTGTTGACGGCCTCTCTCGGGCTTACTGGGCATTCTGAAGGCATGGTCTGATAACACCGCGTAAACACACGAGTTAGAAGTGATTATACAAAGTTAAACTCTAAAGTACGAAATAGAATACCAAAAGAAGGTCAGCACTTCCTAATGTCATATAGCCTCCCCATTATGGATGTGGCGCGGTTCACACCAATAACAAGGACTCTACTAGACACGGCTTCATAGACTCCCTAGGACTCTTGAACTCTGTGCTCTGATACCATGTTTGTCACGCTCCGGGAGGGTACCCTAGACGTAATCGACACTCAGAAACCATTTTTGGCTCCCAAGCGAACTACATAACCTAATCACACATCCGTTCATTCATTCAATCAGCAGAATATTTAAAAATAAAGAAATAATTTGGTGGGCAATCCAAATCAACGATCTAACTCAAGAAAGAAAGGCCATGAGCCAACAAATCAAACATCGATCTTTGTCATTAAAATAGTTCGACAAAATAATTCAAGAAAAGAAAATACTCAATCGACCCATCACTATCTAGTCTATGAAGCCTCTATCAATACTATCTATTTGGTGCCAATGACATTTCATGGCTACCTCAAACCAAAATAAAAAGGGCTAACTCGATGCAAGAATGATATAAGCGGTGTCCTCCGAATATAGGGAAGGACTCACCAATATGCTGAGTGTGTATAGGTCCTCGATGATGCTCCTATTAACGATCTCCTAAACCTGTCTCTGCATCATGAAACGATGTAGGTCCAAATAGACGTTAGTACATGAAATGTACGATTATGTAATATGGCAGAATGAAACATACCTCAAGAGAGAGTAACGTTGGTTCAAATATCTCAACTTAGAAAGATAAGAAAGACTCAATCAAAGTGTCATAAGTCCAAGGTAAGAATACAATTTTTTTGACAAAGACCAATCCTATACCATACAATCCAATCCAATCATGTACAATATAATTCAATTAAATCATTCACAATTCGATCCCATCCAATCATGTATAATCCGATTCAATCTAATCATATCGTATATCCAATCCAATAATATACCCTTCCATCGTACACTATCCAATCACATATCATATAATCCAATCCATCGCACATCACCTAATCCGGTCATATAGAATCAACTCAACAATCAACTCAATAAATATGCAAATTAAATTATGCAATGTTTTACAATCCAACTCAATCATCAACCAATCTCAATCGAACCAATCATATCATGCACAAACCATCCAATTTGGAAGTTTCTCTAACTGACAACAATCCCACCACCTATATATAGGTGATGCACAACGACTCACGCCGTTGCTCCGTCTATTCATACTTGCCAAGGTATGAACAGCTCAAACCAATCATGGATCCGTCAATCAATCAAGTCCTATCATTTCAGGAAAATAAAATAAAGAAACATCCGACACGGTATAATCCTTTCCTACGTTGGCGGCGTAGTTTATGGGATTCGAGTATGGACTATACTCTTACCCAATTCGGTGCTCAATACTCCTCCCAAGACTCAATACACGCATAGTTATTAAGTGAGTAAAATATTTAAAATACTCATTTAGCCTCATCGGACTCTTTCAAATCAACTCATTTAGTCTCATTGGACTCTCTTCAAAACTCAATCAAATCTGGCCTCATTGGACCCTCTTTCAAATCGACTCATCTCCAATCATCAAACTCTTCTCTTTAAAAATCTATATAAATCTCAAAATTTACATTTTTAAGGAAAATAATGCTCAACTCATTTATACTCCAAATACTCATGTTCAAAAATATTTAAAAGACTTCTCAAACTCAAATCATGCTTAAACTCTTTTTAAATCGTAGATGAAAATAATCATCCTTTAAAACTCACAATAATGTATAAATAATTTATGCAAAAATGTTCAAAAAAAAACATTTATTTAAAACTCTTTCTCAAAAAATTATTTATTTTCAAAATATTCGTAAGACTCCAATCAACTCAAATTATGCACATCACATACCATAAAATCACATTAGACTTCAATCCACTTCATCACACAACATCGTCAAATACCATTATTCACATCGTCATCAAATATCATCATCATCACATCATAATCAAACATTATCATCACATCATTGTCAAATATCATCATCACATCAATCGTCAAACATCTACTCCAAGATCCTTATTTTAGTCCTATGTTCAATTTATGGAAGCAAAAGGACATTCTTAACTATCCAATTCATTCTTTTCATTCCAATCAATACATATATACACAAAACCATCCACCTCAACTCAAGACAAATTATGACCAAAGAAATCTCATCTTGGGTTCATGTGAATGAATCGTGAATCCATACTCTCAACAAAACTCAACTCAAGAATATCGTCAACATCTATAAATCTATATACAAAGATACATTTGAAATCAATAATATAAAAGATAACTATTTAGTAACTCAAGTCATTAAAAACATCAATCAACTAATAGTCCTTAAAAACATCCTATAGTTTAGGAAAACTTTCAAGAAAACCTTCTTAGGAGGTTCAACTCTTTCACAACTCCTATCCAACACATCTATGGGCATATGGAAGAAATAAATCTATATTTTAGGTTAGCCTTACATACCTTATTTGAAGACTTTGAAGAAAACTTTGTGTTGGGTCTTCAATGGATAACTCAAATCTTGAAGCTCTTGGACCCTTCTTGTTGGAAATAGAGAGGAAGAAGAAGAGAGAGAGAGAGAATCTCATAGGGCTTTTAGAGAGAGAGTGGGGGCTGAAAAATGGTCCCAAAACGTTCAAGGATAGGGTATATATTATTAGGGAAAAGTCCAAGTTGCCCCTCTTCAAAAATCTGAAAAATTGGGCAAAAATTTTGTTGGCGCTATAGTGGCACATCGCGCCACTGCAGCGCCAAGCCAAAATAGGCTTAAAACCCTGCACAACTTTTAGTGGCACATTGCGCCAAGCCCCAAACTACTGAGGCTATTTTCTGGCGCTATAGTGGTGTGGGGCGCCACTGGAGCGCCAAGCCTGAATTTCACCCAGGCCTGAAATTCCTGCAGTACTAGTCTGTAGTAAAATGGCCATAACGTTTGATTCCGAACTCCAAAACTTGAAATCTTGGTGTAGTTGGAAAGAATACTCAAAGACCTTTAATTTGGTAGGTCGTGGTCCACCCATTTCATTATATTCTAGGAGATATGGTCGTTTGAAGTTGACCCTTATACTAACTCGTCCGAAAACTTAATCGATTGGAGTTCTTTGGACTCGACTTGGTGTTAGAGATCTCTTATGACCCCTAAACACATCTAAAAACTTCGAATACTTAGGAATTAATCCTAACTCATGTGTAAAACTACAAGTCCTTTGGTTCGAGTCTACACACACGTAAAGAAATATTTGAGTTTTTGCGAAAACTTTTCCGGGGTGTTACATTATGCCTGTTATGCCTGTATTGATTGTAGGACTCGAATTGTTAAGTTCAAATTCCTGAATGAGGCTATCATAGAGTGGAAGGGTAGTCCTTTCGTGCCTAAGGGTAAGTTTATTTCCTACCTTAGGGCCATAAAGTTTATCTCGAAAGAGTGTTTTTATCACATCGTCCGAGTGAAAGATGACAATGTTGAGTCTCCATCCCTTGAGTCGGTTCCGATTGTCAATGAGTTCCCTTGGGATTGATGTCCTTTCTGATACACATCCTATCTCTATCCCTCCATATAGAATGGCCCCTGCTGAGTTGAAAGAGTTGAAAGAACAATTGAAGGATTTGTTATACAAAGGATTCATTAGGCCGAGTGTCTCACCTTGGGGTGCTCTTGTCTTATTCGTGCGAAAGAAAGATGGGTCCCTTAGAATAAGTATTGAAAGGGTACCATCAGTTGAAGGTGAGGGAGTGTGATATTCCAAAGACAGCTTTTCGGACCCATTATGGCTATTTTGAGTTCTTGGTTATGTCTTTTGGGTTGACTAATGCCCCTGCAGCTTTATGGATCTCATGAATCGAGTATTTAAGTCATATCTTGATATGTTTGTGATTGTATTCATTGATGATATTTTGGTTTACTCCAAGAATAAGAAGGAGCGCGCCTATCATCTTAGAGTCGTCTTGCAAACTCTAAAAGACCAAGTATTGTATGCAAAGTTCTCCAAATATGAATTTTAGCTTGCATCAGTGGCTTTTCTAGGCCATATTATATCTGGAGATGGTATTCAGGTTGATACTCAGAAGATTGAGGTAGTGAAGAATTGGCCCAAACCCACATCCCTAACAGAGATAAGAAGCTTCTTAGGTTTGGCTGGCTATTATCGAAGGTTTGTAGAGGGATTCTCATCCATATCATCACCATTGACTAAGCTGACCCAAAAGAAGGCTAAGTTCTAGTGGTCCGATGCTTGCGAGGAGAGATTCCAGAAATTGAAAACCAACCTGACCACGACTCCTGTTTTGACTTTGCCCAATGGAACAGAGGATTTTGTGATCTATTGTGATGCGTCTACAGTTTGTTTGGGCCGTGTGTTGATGCAGAGGAGAAAAGTGATAGCCTATGCTTCAAAACAGCTTAAGATTCATGAGAGAAATTACCCAACTCATGACCTTGAGTTGGCAGCTGTGGTATTTGCTCTTAAAATTTGGCGCCACTACTTGTATTTTGAGAATTTGATTAGTTGGATGATTGAGTCTTGATTATTAATTGTACCATGAGTCTATCCTTAGTTTACTCATCATTCGAGGACGAATGATCCCAAGGGGGAGATAATGTAACACCCCAAAAAGTTTTGCTAAGATTTGGATCATTCTTCATGTACGTATAGGATCATACTCGATGATTTTAAAGTGAATGCATGAGTTAGGATCAATTACTAAGTAATTTAAGGGTATTATATATGATTTAGGGTCATAAGAGATCCCTAAACCCAAGCCAAGTCCAAAGAATTCATCTCGGCTAAGTTTCCGAATGAGTTCATATAAGGGTCAACTTCCAATGACTATATATCTTTGAATATAACGAACTGGGTGGAACACGACCTATCAAATTAAATGTGTTTGAGTTTTCTTTCCAACGCCACTAATATTGCAATTTTTGGAGTTCGGAGTCAGAAGTTATGACCAATTTACGACAGACTATAACTGCAAAAATTTTCGCCTGCACAAATTTTTAGGCTTGGCGCTGGAGTGGCGCCCAACGCCACTATAGCGCCAGAAAAAAAGCCTCAGTAGTTTGTTCCTTGGCGCGACACGCCACTATTAGGTGTGCAGGTTTTTAAGCCCATTTTGGCTTGGCACTATAGTGGCGCGATGCGCCACTACAGCGCCAGCAGGAGTTTAGCCCAAATTTCCAGATTTCTAAGGAAGGGCAAATTGGATATTTTCCATAAATATATATTCACTAACTTGGAACGTTTTGGACTATTTATTTTCAGTCCTTTGCTCTCCAAAGAAACCCTAGACTCCACCCTCTTCTCTTTCAATTCATCTCCAACAAGATTTGCCTTCAAAAATTTCAAGGATTCAAGCTTTCCATTGAAGACGTAACATCAAGGTTCCTTCAAAATCTTCACCAAGGTATGTAAGGCTACTCAAAGCATGGGTTGAATCCACCCATGTGCCCTACATCTTCTTTGAGATTAAATGTTCATAAGAATGGAGTTTCTTGATAGGCTTATGTCCAAATGAGTCTTTTTCATCTATTAACTTAATTTTTGTTATGTTGATGTTGTTGAGTCAAGAAATTGATAAATTCTTCATGTTGGTATGAATTGATTGATATGAGTTGTTAAACATATTTTGTTGATTTTCTTAAATATGTTGATTATTTTAAATATATTAATTTTCTTAAATATGTTGATTATCTTAAATTGTCTATTTAGAATCTTGGAGTCTTGATGAGTCCCGAAAAGATTTGCTAAATGAATGAAGAAATGATTGGATAGGATTACATGTTGTCATAAATGCATATCTAAACTACTCTTGAAAGATGTGATTGGGAGTGATCGAATAGTATGATTGGAAGAGGTTTGATTGTGATAGAATTGATGAACTGACAAGGTTCTAAATGAGACTTCTCGATATGATTAGATTGAGTTGATTGAATGGAGTTTTATGAGCATTGAGTCTTGGGAGGAGTATCGAGCATCGAATTGGGTAAGAGTAAGTAATAACTCGAATCCAATAACTACGTCGCCAAACGTAGGAGGAGATCAGACCGTTAAAGTCGGATGTTTCCCAAATTATTGTCCTGACATGATAGGACTTGGTTGGTTATGGATCCATGATTGGTTGATTCGTTCATACCCTGGCAAGGTATTAACGGACGTGGCAACAATGTCGGCATTGTTGTACTATCACTGGCTCATAAGTGATGGTTGTCGGATAAGAGAAACTCCCATATAGGTCTTGATAGTACTCTGAGTTGGATTGGGTTAAATTGTATGTGATTGGTCTCGTTTGAACCATATTCTTTTTTAGACTTAGGACACTTGATTGAGTTGTTCTTTCCCCTGAGTTGAGATTCCGAGTTGATTTGATTCTTCCTTGATGCTTGTTTTATTCGGCCATTTTACATACTCGTACATTCTACGTACTGACGTTATTTGTCCTGCATCGTTTATGATGCAGAGACAGGTACTAGAGATCATCAACTGGCGCACCGTTAAAGATCTATTCACTTCTAGCTAGTTGGTGAGTCCTTCCTGTTTCCGGGGGATGCCGAAATATTTTTTTTTTAGCTTTGATTAGTTTTCTTTTATTTTGATTTTTGGTAGCCATGGACCTGTCATCGGCACCTCCTGGATTGTTGATAGAGGCTTCATAGACTAGAGTGTGGAAAATGTTGAATTGTTCGTTTTGACTAGTTTTATTCTTGCTAGTTGTTGATTGGATATATGTTTGGCCTTTGGCCCTAAATTATGAATAGTATTCTTATGATTGAGTTTTCCGCTGATAGAATGTGACTGAATGAAAGTGTGATTGGACCAAGTGGTTCGCTTGAAGGCCAGAAATGGCTTTCGAGTGCCGGCCACGTCTAGGATACCCTCCTGGGCGTGACAACATAAGGAAAAAAACAAACCCAGGAAGGAGTCCTTCCTTAATACGTATCTAATAGTATGTTTTATTGTTTAAATTTAATGGAGAATTTGGTAAGGCGAGTAATCTATATAGTTTCTTTTTTCTAAAAAGAATAACAAAGATACTCTTGAACATGTAGGTAAGATGAGTGTTTTGTGTTATTTCTCTAAATAATTATAATTTTGAATTTTTGTTATCTTTATGTTTACATGAAACAGAGTCCTTCGAAAAGAAGGATGATATCACATTACCATATATGATTTTGCTTGTGCCACTTCTATATCTCCTTTCTTTATTGCAGAACAAAATTGACATATCAATATTTGAAGCGAGTAATCTTACTGACATCTCAAAAACATATTGAAGTGATTTCTTGGCCTTGGATGATCATCACTATTTGGGAGAACATTATCTGTTATTATAATAAGAACTCTCCAACCATACATTTGCTCCGGAGTTTCAATAGATTTTGATACAAATAAGTTACCTGCGTGTTGAATAATTTTCATGTTGATCAATGTTTCTGTTCAGTTTTGTCGTTTATATTCAAGGTGTTGTGTTATATTTATCTTTAGTGCACACTTTTGTTTGCTTTAATATTTTTCTACAATATTTTACTCTTTATCTACAGTGCTTAATAATCTTCTATTGAATTCTATAAGAACGAGTTCTTCGGTGACATATTATTCCTTATTTTTCCCTCAAATTTTTAATTCGAATTAAAATACGATAACTAATTTAGGATTTCAAGAAGTTTTAAATTTACAAGAACATATAAATACAGTGTAGATATCTTGACTAATAATATTTTTATATTGTCTTACTCCACGTGAAGCGTGGAAAATTTAACTAGTACATAAATAAAATAATATTACATACTCACACTCAAGTGCCATGGTGGAAATTATTCTAACCGAATTTACCAAACTATAGTACAGAAAAGGTGCGTGAACAATAGATATATTTATTTTTATATACTAAAATAAAATAAATTATTCACTATTCAGATCGAAGATGCTCTTTACTACGAAGATAACCTAAAATTAATGTACTAATTTAGTAATTTTTTCATTTCAAAATAAGTGAGTGTTTAAATTTTTTTCATTTTGTTTTAAACTAAGTCGTGTTTTAAATTTTCAAGAAGGATTTAATTCTATCTTTTAAAATTATCCTTATTTTAATACATAAAATTTTATACCATTAGAATCACTTCTTTCTTTAAAATATTTAATATTTAGAGATAATTATTATTTTTTTAAAAAAAATATATAAATAGTTTTCTAAAATATATATTCGATCTAAAAATACACTTAATTTAAAAGTAAAAATATATACTAATTTGCTGACAGCATAGTAACGGTGATTTAGCTAATTAGCTTGGGGACGTGAGAAGTCAACTTTCCACTCCTTACGTCCACACAAACCAAAAAATAATAATTGGGGTGGGGTTAAATAATTATGTTAAAGATATTTATATATACTTCTTTCGTCTTTAATTTCGTGTTTAATTTATTTAGCTGATTTAAATTTAATATAAAATTTAAGAAAATAAAATAAGATTTTTGAATCTAGTGAATCTAATAATCATAAGCATGTTATGTGAAAAGTAAAAATTAAAAATTAAATTTTTTTTTTTGAAAATAAACTTAAAAAAAAGTAAATTGAGACGAAATTCACATTTTGTTTCTTTAACATATATGTTCAAGTCAAATATGAAAACAAATATGAATGAAAGATCAAATCTCAAGTGTGTACATATATTAAAGCTTTGGCATGAAAAATAAATACTAAGTACTTCTTTCACATAAGTATATCAAATCTCAAGTGTGTACATATATTAAAAAGATGTGCCAATTCAAAATAACTACTCCATTCATATTTTGTTTATTAACATGAATGGTGTTAAACTAAATATGAACAAGTAAATATTTACGAAAAAGTCAAATCTCAAGTGGTGTATATTAGAGGTGTGCAAAAATCGAATCGATCGATAAATCGAATCGAAAAAAGTGTTATTGATTTATTGTTATTGAGTTATTGAATTAACGGTTATTTAATGGTTTTATAAAAAAGAATTATTGGATGTATCAATTTTTAATATTGGGTTATTGGATAAACCGATAACCCATTAAGACTTATAATTTACCATTTTAATATTTACTCATATACAATTATCAAACAAAAAATATTAATATAAATATATAATCATTATATTTTACTATCATTGTCCTACACAATTCACACTTCACACTTCACACTACTTCATAGTTCACAGTTATTTATCCTTTAGGCTTTGTCACTTTAGATTCACAAAGTCAAAACTCAAAATGTAAAGAACTTAGAATGATGGCTACAGACTTTACTGATGATAGCAAGTGGAACGACATAAACAGCAATGCAGTTGCTGATCTACACTTGGCACTAGCTGATCAAGTGTTGTCTAGTGTAGATGAAAAACGAACGACGAAGGAAATATGAGATACTCTTACGGGATTGTACGAGGCCAAGTCTTTGCATAATAAAATCTTCTTAAAAAAAAGATTGTACACTCTTCGAATGGCAGAGTCCATGTCAGTTACTGAATACATCAATACTTTGAATACTCTATTTTCGCAACTTATAACAATGGGTTGCAAAATAGAGGAGATAGAACGTGCGGAACTTCTACTTCAAAGTCTGCCTGACTCGTATGATCAACTCATCATCAACCTGATGAATAATACAGATAGTCTAGTTTTTGATGAAATTGCAGCCGCTATCTTAGAATAAGAAAATCAGCGCAAAAATAAGGAAGACAGACAAGTAAGTTCGCAGCAAGCTGAAGCTTTGATGATGGTAAGAGGAAGACCAACGGAACGTGGCCCCAGTGATAGTCACAATCATGGTAGATATCAACCAAGAAGTAAGAAGAATATCAAGTGTTACAACTGTGGCAAGAAAGGACACTTCAAGAAATATTATCGGTTCAAAAAGAAGAGTGAAAACCCTAAGTCATCAAATGCTCAAGGGAATGTTGCAAGTACCTCGGATGATGGAGACATTTTATGTAGTGAAGCAATATCAAATAATGAAGGCAGAAAACGTTTTATTAATGTGTGGATCATGGACACAAGAGCGACATGGCACATGACTTCCCGGAGAGAATGGTTTCATCAATATAATCCTATCTTAGGAGGGTCTGTATTCATGGGAGACGATCATGTTTAGGATGTTATTGGTATTGGATCCATCAAAATAAAGATGTATGATGGCACGAAATGCACCATCCAGGAAGTACGACATGTAAAAGACTTGAGAAAGAATCTATTATCTTTAGGATAATTAGATGATAATGGATATTCATATAAGACTCATGGTGGAGTCATGAAAATATCCAAATGAGCACTTGTAGTGATGAAAACAGAAAAATTTGCTGCATATTTATATGTACTTAAAGGTGAAACACACCAAGCAGGAGAAGCATCAACCGCGTCAGAAAGTTCATTTGAAGAATCAACGATGATATGGCATTGTAAACTTGGTCATATGTCGAAACGAGGTTTAAAGATTCTTACTGAGCAAAAGCTTCTTCTAGGGCTCAAAAAGGTTTCACTACCCTTTTGTGAGCATTGTGTTACCAGTAAGAAAAATAGACTGAAGTTTAGCAGTTCCTCTACTAAAATCAAGGAAATATTAGATCTCGTCCACTCTGACATCTGACAAGCACCAGTGGAGTCCCTAGGAGGAGCGAAATATTTTGTGTCATTTATCGACAATTACTCCAAGAGAAGTTGGGTGTATCCAATCAAGAGAAAGGCAGATGTTTTTTCAATTTTCAAAGAGTTCAGAGCGCGGGTGAAACTTGAATCTGAGAAAAAGATCAAGTGTTTAAGGACAGATAATGGAGGAGAATACACTGGTGATGAATTTGATAATTTCTGTAAACAAGAAGGTATTAAATGGCAGTTCACGGTGGAATATACTCCACAATAAAATAGAGTAACACAGCAGATGAACAGAACCTTGTTGGAACGGACAAGAACTATGTTGGCAATTGCAGGGTTGGAAAAATCATTCTGGGTAGAAGCAGTCAAAACCGTCTGTTATGTGGTCAATCGGTCACCATCAACCGCAATTGATATGAAAACGCCAATGGAGATGTGGACAGGAAAACCAGCTGATTATTCTCGCTTACATATATTCGGAAGTCCTGCTTATGTTATGTACAACACCTAAGAAAAATCGAAGTTGGATCCAAAATTCTGGGAATGCATTTTCTTAGAGTATGCTGATGGAGTCAAGGGGTATCGCTTGTGGGATCCCACTACCCGCAAGGTGGTAATCAGCTGGGATGTTGTATTTATTGAAAATAAGATACAAGCAAAAGAAGGTAGCACTTCAAAAGAAAAATCAGAGACTACTGCAGTTGAAGTTGAAAAAATAAAAGAAGTTCCAGTTCCTTCTGAAGTAGCACCATAGCACAAAGAACAAGAGCAAACTGAGATCAAAACTCCATAAGTTCGACGGTCAACTAGGAAGAGAAAAGAACCAACTTGACACTCAAATTATTCTATGGAGACCAATGTTGCATACTGTCTATTAACAGAAGATGGAGAGCCTTCAACCTTTCACGAGGCTATGAAAGGCCAAGAATCATCTCTTTGGATGACAGCAATGCAAGAAGAAATTGAAGCTCTTCATAAAAATAAAATATGAGATCTTGTTCAATTACCACAAGGAAGGAAGGCCATTGGAAATAAATGGGTCTACAAGATCAAACGCAATGGTAATGATCAAGTGGAGAAGTATCGTGCAAGATTGGTGGTAAAAGGATTCTCTCTGTAAGAAGGTATAGACTTCAATGAGATATTTTCTCCGGTTGTTCGACTCACAACAATTCAAGTGTTCCTAGCGATGTGTGCTACATTTGATTTGTACTTGAAGCAGTTAGATGTCAAAACTACATTTCTTCATGGAGAACTTGAAGGAGAAATTTACATGCTCCAACTAGAAGGTTTTGAAGAACAGGGAAAAGAGAACTTGGTTTGCAGGTTGAACAAATTTCTATATGGTCTCAAGTACGCAGCAAGTTTTTTCAAAGCAACTTTTGAAAAAGTTGACAGAATTAACGCGTACTCGTTTTGACAGAAAACTAACGCGTAAAGTTTTACGCATTTTCATCCTCCTATAAATAGAGGGCCTCGTTCCCTCATTTAATTCATTCAGAAAAAGAGAGAGTAAGAATACAAAGAGAGTTATACACCAAGATAAATATTATACTCTTGAGTGTCCTCTTTAGTAGTTGTTCATTTTATAAGAGAGAAGTGTTTATTGTTGTTTTCTCGTTATACATGAGAACAGTGTACTCCCATATTATCATAGTGAAATTCTTCTACCCCGTGGTTTTTTCCCTCTATCTGTTTGAGGGGTTTTCACGTAAAATTCTCGTGTCCAATTTATTTTTATTATTTATTATCATATCAAACTTTAGTTGTAGTGCTTCATCCTCCAACAAAAACTAGTAATTTATTTTTTTCTTTTAATATTTTACTATTTATAATTAAACATTAATTCACAACTAATTATGTATTGATGATATGTGAGTTGATTTTTTTATGTTTTTTTATTTACAGCCTGTCTATTGCTTCCACTCATTACTTCTTGTCATTTTCCATTGGTGCTGGAGCAAGGTTTGGATCCCTCTGCTGATTTTTATATCGTTTTATATAATTTTCATATCTATATATTTGTTACTTTTCCCATTTCAGTTTATGTGGTATCTTTCAAATTTTGAGAGTCAAAAAATCTATAAGTTACAATAAATGATAATTTAAATTTTAAAATATTTAAAAGATATATGAGAAAATTCTGATCAAAAAAGGACTTGTTTGAATCTTGAAATCCGAAAGGTGTCACATAAATTGAAACAGATCTAGTGAATATATTATAATAAACTCCGAGGATTTATATCAAAAGAGCCTCTATATCTCACAGGGTAGAAATAAGGTTGGCTTACATTTCACTTTCCACAAATCTCACTTTATTGTTGTCATTGTACGTCCATCTTGTCCTAATTTATGTGACATATTTTTTTTAGTCATTTCAATTTTTAATGGAGACATTTCTATATTTAGTAATTATTAAATTTTAAAATGTCTATTTTACCTTTAATGATTACAGACACACAAATTAAACATCTATGACTTATTTTTACCACAAGTTTCAAAAATCAATCTCTTCTTAAATTTCGTACAAAGTTAAACTATATCAAATAAATTAACACGGACGGAGTAACAGTTTAACCTTAGGAATGATATATAGCCACACAAACATATGTAACTTGTTTTCAACCACAACTTTCAAAAATCCGTCTTTCTTTCTTAAATTTCGTGTCAAATACTCAAACAACATTAGATAAATTGAGATGGACGAAATAATAGATAGAAAATAAACACTTTTGGGTAAAAATTTTGACTTCGCCATCGTAAAAATAAACATGACTTGTATAATATAGGTGTCACGCCCCAAGAGGGTACCCTAGGCGTGACCGACACTCAGAACTCATCTCTGGATTCCGAGAGAACCACTTGGTCTCATCACTTATTCGTTCATCAGCGGAAGACTTAATATGGATACTTATGTGGGATATCCATCATCAACATCAAATGAAAGAAAGAAATTTTTAGGAGAAGTAGTTTCAAAGGAGAACTACTCTAATTACATCATTAAACTCTGTCTATGAAACCTCTAACACTATCAGATGGTGCCAATGACATATCCATGGCTACCTCAAAAGAAACATTACACTCAACAATAATAAAAGGATAAAGAGTTTCTCTGAATACAAGAAGGACTCACCAAATAACTGGAAAGAAATAATCTTCAACGATGCGCCTGTTGAGGATCTCTAACACCTGTATCTGCATCATAAAATAATGCAGGTCGAATGACGTTAGTACATGGAATGCACAAGTATGTAAAATGGCAGAAAAGTAAGGACAAATATCAAGAAACTCCTCTTAGGAAGACTCGGCTCAGAACTCAACATCATCTCAATATCACTATGTAATGCAAATTTAAAAATAATAATAATAAGTAATGCTTACTCAGTTGGGAGTTTCTCTAACCGACAACCATCACTTATGAGATAGTGATGATACAACGATGCGATGTCGTTGCCACATTCATCCAATACCTTGCCAGGGTAAAGGACATCACCATCTTGGATCCAATCATCAAAGTCCTCTTTTTGGGACTTAAGAGGCATAGCCTCCATCCTACGCTGGCTACGTAGTTCTGAAGTTTGAGTCAATTAAACTCTTATCCAACTCGGTGCTCAATACTACTCCCAAAATATGTGCTCATATTAACCTCATCATCTAGTCTCATTGGACTTTAATTTAAATCATCAAACTCATCTCATTATCTCTTCATCAATCATTATACTTCAAATACATCATTTACATCTCATCAAAACATCTTGCTCAAAATATTATTTAATCCAAAGAATCAAATTCATTTAAACTCAATTCTTTTGCTCTTTCAAAACGCAATAAAATACATATATAGTATTAATTCAAATCACTCTTTTTGTCAATTAATATTAAAAGCCAACATCCTTACTCAAAACATGTATAAAAATATTCATGAACATCAAATCAATTAGGGTTCATGGGAAAGTAGCCATGAACAATAATTCCAATAATATGAGAGATAAAATAATAAATATCATCTCAATGCATAAATATATCTAACTCAATAGAAGAAGAATTAATTCATTTAGAATTCAAGATTTGGATAGAACTCAACTATAACTCAATTATAATGAATTTAAATATTGGGCGCATGGACGAACTCAATCCAATGCTATGAAAACCTTACATACCTTAAATCGAAAGCTTTACTCTGAATTGGAACACTCTTGGACCCCTAGTCTTTTCTTCTTGCTAGAGCATTTTTTGTAATACCCGTAGTATAAGAATCACCAGAATAGTATTTTTATACTACTAAAACTAAAACTATATTTGAGAATGAGTAAAGAAGTGTATAGAGAGAAAAGTTGCTTAAGAAAACTTGATAAATAAAATGAGGAAATAAGGTGGGTATTTATAGGTGTGGAGGAGGGACCTAACAATAAATAAATTAATTACAAAGGATGATCTTGAAAATTCAATGGAGGATTTTGATGTCAAATGGTTCTAGATCTTTTTATGGTAGGTGAGATGAGATCTCTTTTAACGGAATATCTATTTTCGAAGCTGCGTTTGAACAAGATAAATTCCTTATTAAGATTTGGTGTCTTCATAAGAATTGTAGATATAGAAGTCTAGTTTCAGTTAAATCAAGAATTATCCAATTTGGAGCACGCTACATCGAGATATGAATTTTATTCTATAAATACTCCATTCCATCACAACACTATATATTGCAAAGATTAATTTATTTGATCTACATAAACTCTGAATCTTAAGATACGTTCTTCATGAAAGTCGTAGGTAATGATGTTGTGGTTACTCAAAAATTTGAATAACCTAATTTGGACTATTCTATAAAAAGTTATGCCCAAAATATAAAGACATTATCATTTTCGTCGAGAATTGAAATACCGACATACAACGTTTTAGGGGGTGTTATAATAGGCTAGCTTTCTATTATTTGCAGCACTAGAGTATCTAATGAAGTAGGAGCAGGGAATGCTGAGGCAGCTAAAATGGCAGTTAGGGCAGCATTTACAATTTCAATCGCAGATGCAGTCATTTCTAGCACTATATTTTTCCTTTGCCATCATGTCGTTGGATATGCATTCAGTAATGAGAAAGAAGTTGTGGATTATATCAGCAATATGACTTATTTTCTTTGCATCTTGATGGTATCTGACTGCATCCGGGCTGTGCTTTCTGGTATGCTATTCTACAACTCCCCTTTCCGACTACTAAAAAATTGTCAAAAAAAATGCAAAAAAGCGACAGACTGCTTTGCTTTTTTCGTCAAACTCGACAGAAAAATAATGTAGTTACTTTCGTTGCTTTTTTGTTCGACGCTTTTACTAAAGCGATGGACTGCATCACAAAAAGCTACGGACTGCATTATTTTATTTTTAAATTTTTAAATTTTTTTCCATAAAAGCGAGAGACAAAGGGTCCCTGTCCGTTTTTGTTCTTGGTGTTCTTGAAAATTTCCAAAAAAACGACAGACATAGGGTCCCTGTCCGTCGCTTTTCTAAAAAAAATTTTAAAAAAAATACAAAAAGTGACGGACTAAAGGACCCTGTCCGTCGCTTTTTTTATAATATTTTTGACAGCAAAAATCTAAACTTTCTACTTTCCACCTGCAATTAAAATATAATTCAATAATAGTCAATACAATCCAATCCAACACAACTAACCAACCAACAAAATACACAATATCCATCATAACGAACATAATTAAACACTCAAAATGAATGAAGTCATAATATTTTAAAGTCTTTCAAATTTAACAACTTAAAGATCATATATTATCGTACAATAATTCAACATTTCTAAAGTGCAAGTTGGATTTTATTAGACAATTAAAGTACAAACTAATTCCAGCAAGTAAACCAAATCAAATCTAAGTGTCAATACTAGATGAACACAAATTGATCTTATAAGAAAATCAATTTTCTCATCAATAGGATCAACTAATGTTGTCACTTATGCTAAACTAACACTTTATCACTAAAGCACACTCTAAAATTTCAAACATATCCTAAGAAATCAAACAAAACCCTACGTAAATTGCAAGTGTTGTACATTGAGTAAAAAAATCTAATATATACATTAGTTAAAATTTAAGTGGAAAAAGTACCTCGAATTTTTTCAATTAGGCTGAGATGGAGGGGTTGGTGGCAGTGGACTTGGCGGCGTCGAATATTAGAATATTTAATTAGACTTTACCCCTGCACTAAAAATTTTGTACAAAAATATTCAACCTTAATTAATTATTTCAAGTATCCTAAGTTCAAGTATCTAAAGTTGAGAATTTATACAAACCAAAATAATTTCTAACTATTTAATTAAAAAATCCTAAAGTTCAAGTAAAAAAAATCCTTTAGTTCAAGTTTTAAATTCAAGTTTAAAGTTCACAACTTAAAGTTTACATGCATATCCTTCAAAAATTCAAGAATTCTCAAGTTCAACATTTCTAAAGTTCAAGTTGGTTTTTTTCTAACTTAAAGTACAAACTTTCAAATTTTAAGTATAATTAAAGTTCAAGTATCTAAAGTTGAGAATTTATGAAAAAATAAATAATTCCTAAGTACTTCAAAAATCCTAACATTCAAGTTAAAAAATCCTAATATTCAACTTAAAAAATCTTAAATTCTAAGTTCAAAATTTAAGTTGAAAGTTCACAACTTAAAGTTTATATATCCTACAATAATTCAACATTTCTAAAGTTTAAGCTTAATTAAGTCTTAAAAACCACAATTCAAGAAACCAAAGTTAATAACTTCATGAAAAATATAAATAATTCATAATTTCTAAAGTTGACAACCTAAATTCAAATAAGTAAATGCTACACCAAAAAAAATTCTAAGTTCAACTTAAAAAATCCGACCTAAAGTTCAAGTTCTAAATTCAAGTTCAAAGTTCTAAATCCAATACAAGTTATGATTAAGTTCTAAGTTGTAATCAGAAGCACTAAATAAGTTCTAAGTTTCTAACTTCTAATTAACTTCTATAATTACTTCTTAAATCTAACTTGTAACTTTAACAACACTTCAATTCAAACTAAAAAATATCCAAATTTACAATCTAATTAAAGAAAACCAATTCAACAAAAACACAAAAATTTTCATTCACTAATTCACAATTAAATATACAAACTAACAATGTTAATAACTTTATAACTTCAAAAACACTTCAGTTCCAACTCAATAAAACCCAAATCACAAACTAATTCAAAATACCCAATTCAAAGTAAAACCCTAAAATCAAAACTATAACTTTTTATTCACTAATTCACAATCAATGTTACAAATTGACTATGTTAACAACATATATTCAATAACATAAATGAAATAAACTAACTAACAATTCAAAGTTTTCTCAATTTAAAAAAAAAAATAAAACCCTAAGTTTAACAAGGAGAGAAAAAGAGAAGAGAGAGAGGGGCGGATGGAGTACCTGAGAGAGAGGGAGGGACAATGACGGCGGAGACGCCGACAAGCTGCGACGGGGGTGGGGCTTAGCGTCGGAGTTGGATTTTATGGGAGGGGATCGAAGAGAGAGAGAGAGAGAGAGAGTTAAGAGAGTATAGAAAATAAAAAATGGGAGAAGCTGTGACTGATATTTAGTAGGGGCGACGGACAGCGTTGCATAGTCCATCGCTCCATTTTTAAAAAATTGACCAAAAAAAGCGACGTCGTCCTTCGCTTTTTTTAAAAAAAAATTATAAATAATAAAATAAAACTTTATAAAAAATATATTATAAATTAAAATTAAAAATAAGCGAAGAATTCCATCGCTTATTTTATATTAAAAATAATTATTTTTGTTGAAAGTGACGGACGACGTCGCGGTTTATATTAAAAAAATAATTATTAATTAAAAATATTTTTGGCACAAAAATCTGCCAAAAAAGCGACGAACATAGAGTCATTGTCCGTCGCTTTTTAAAAAAAAAATATATAAGCGACAGAAGGTGTCCCATTGTTCATCGCTTTTTACCATCGACGCAGTCCGTCGCTTTTCTTTTCGTCTTTTTTTCACCTTTTTTTATTAGTGGGCCCCTTCTTATATTAGTGTGGAAATTAAGGTCGGGTTGATTTCTCATATGATTACTCAATTTCAAAAATAACTTCTATATTTTCATGAGGTAATGATAAGGTCTACGTAAAATCTATCCTCTTTAGATCCACTGTGTAGAATTTCACTAAATATGTTGTTGTTGTTTATAAAATGAATAGTTATTTTATAAAATTATCTCTTTTTTTAAAGAAAATTGAAATCAAGAAAACTACGACTTTTTGAGATAATAACTATTAATTGAATGACCATATAAGAAATCAAACCCTAGTTAAGCATGTTTGATCTAATGGAATGATTAATTTCATGTATATGGGGTCACTAAGCTTACGTATGGACATGCGATATTTGTTGGAAAAATGCAAATTAACACAAAAATATATATGGTCGAAATAATAAAATAAAATGAGAAAATAATGACATCAAGAATTTTACGTGAAAACTCTTTTAAATAAGGAAAAAATCATGGGCCAAGAAAAGCAACTGATATCACTATAGTAAGGATTTTACACTAGGTAGAAACGAGTACAACACTCAAAATAAGATTACCACACACTCAAAAGGAATAACACTCTTTTAATTTACGACCTTACAAAAATATCGCTCACACTCTATTTTTCTCCACAGACTATTTTCTTATAGTCTATGAAATCCCCACAGCTCTCTAAATATTTTTCTCTGTGTGAATTGGTGTTGTAAAATGAGAAACTGAAGAGCTCCTTTTATAGGGGTGAAGGAACTCCTCTTCCGCGTTTGTTTTACCACCAATCTTGCTACTTTCTTTGACCAATCATTTGCAATTTGCAATTGCAAATTGCAAAGAAAGTCTCTAGCCTTTGTTGAGAAAATTGACAAAAGAAAAAGAATGGCCTGCAGTTTTTGTAGATGAGAAAAAAGTATGGGATGGACTCCACAAATCTCCCCCTCTAGTCCCATACACTAGAAGGAGGTATCTTCATCTTCTTAGAGAGAGCTCATGACAACAAATTTTTTGCATAATTCAAACTTGTCCCTTGTTACCATTTTGGTCAGCATATCTGCATGATTCTCATTTGTAGAGATATTTTCAACCTGCATAGATTCGTTTTCTATCTTTTCTCGAATCTAGTGATATCTCACATCTATGTGTTTTGTCCTTGCATGGTACATAGAGTTCTTGCTTAAGCCTATTGCACTTTGACTATCACAATATACGATATACTCATTTTGATGCAAGCCAAGCTATTGAAGAAATTGCTCGAGCCATATCATCTCCTTGTCAGCTTCAGTAGCCGCAATATACTGAGCTTCAGTTGTAGACAAGTGCAACACACTTCTGCATCTCTGACTGCCATGATATAACACCCCTTAAAAAAATAAACAAATACCCAGTAGTGGATTTTCTGTTATCAAGGTCACCTGTCATATTGACATCTGTATAGTCCTTCAAGATTGGATTTGATCCTCCAAAACATAAACATTTATCTAAGTTCCCTCTCAGATACTTGAGTATCTACTTTACAACTTTACAATATTGTTTTTCTGGATTATCGAGAAACCTGCTGACAATACCAACTGCATGAGCAATATCAGGTCTAGAGCATACCATTGCATATATTAGACTTTCGAAGATGGAGGAATGTGGAACTTTGGCCATGCTCTATTTTTTCTCCCGAGCTATACGACACATCTTCTTGCTCAACTTCATATGAACAGCAAGATGTGTGCTAATAGGCTTAACATTCTTCATGTTGAAGCGCTCCAGTATACGTTCAACATACTTTTCTTGTGATAGATAAATCTTTCTTTCATCCCTAAGACGAGTAATTCTCATGCCCAAAATTTGCTTGGCATGACCCAAGTCTTTCATATCAAAAGACTTACACAACTCTTTCTTCAACTCGTCAATCTTGAAAGTAGTCCTGCCACAATCAACATATCATCTACATATAGCAAGAGGATGATAAAATCATAGTCAGAAAATTTTTGTACAAATACATAATAATCTGAAGAAGTCTTCTTATAGCCTTGCTCTTCCATAACAGATTCAAACTTTTTGTACACTGTATAGGAGCTTGCTTTAGCCCATATAGACTCTTTTTGAGTTTGCACATAAAATTTTCTCTACCATTTACTTTAAAGTCCTTAGGTTGTTCCATATAAATCTCCTCTTCTAGGTCACCATGAACCAAAATCGTCTTCACATCCATCTTTTCAATCTCTAAATTAAGACTAGCATCCAAATCAAGAACTGTATGAATGGAAGACATTTTTACAACAGGAGAAAATATTCCTTTGACTAAATCCTTTAACAACCAATCTAGCTTGTACTTGGGCTTCAAGCTGTGTTTTTCAATTTTAACTTTAAATACCCACTTGTTCTTCAAAGCTCTCATGCCTTTAGGCAATTTCACCAACTCATAAGTGTGGTTCTCATGCAAAGATTTCATCTCATCTTTCATGGATTCAATCCACTGATCCTTATGCTCATCTTTCATGGCCTCCTGATAACACTCTGGTTTACCTCCATCAGTGAATAGTACATATCATTAGGTGAATAGCGAGAGAAAGGAATACATTGTCTTATAGACCTCCTAAAAGGAATATTTGATTCGTCCACCACTTTATGAGCAGTAGAATCATCAATAACAACATTATTGTTATCATCAGCATCAACATGTTGATTTGGGACTTGATTCTGAGAATCACCATGATCATCAAGCCCACCAATGGCATTCACACTTATATGAGGAAGTTGATCAAGATGGACTACTTCAATTTGAACATAAAGATTTTAGCTTCTCCGCTTTATCAATATCTTTAATGGTTTGATTTTTCATGAAGACGACATCGCGATTTCTCGCAAGCTTCATCTCAATTGGATCAGATAGCCTATAACCAAATTCATCAAAGCCATATCCAACAAAGATGCACTGCCTTGTCTTGACATCTAACTTTGACCTCTCATCTTTCGGCATATGTACAAAGGCTTTGCAACTAAATACTTTCAAGTGATCATAGGAAACATCTTTTCCATATCAAACTCTATTTGGAACATCACTTTGCAAAGAAAAAAGAGGAGATAACTTAATAACATGTGCAACGGTCAATAAGGCCTCACCCCAAAAGGAGTTTGACAACTTTGTTTCAGAAGCAAACATCTAACTCTTTCCATCAAGGTCCTGTTCATCCTCTCAGCCTACCCATTAAGTTGAAGAGTCTTAGGAGGAGTCTACTGGTGTCTAATACCTTGATGCTTGTAGTATTCGTCAAATGTTCCATAATATTCACCATCATTATCAGTATGAATACATTTCAGTTTCTTTCCAGCTGAAGCTTGAAACTGCTTAAAGACACCCAACACTTGGTCTTTAGTCTTTAAGACATAAATTCAAAGCTTTTTTGAGCAGTCATCAATGAAAGTGACAAAGCAGAGTGCACCACCCAGAGTCCTTGTTTTTATTGGACCGCATAAATCAGAGTACACTAACTCAAGAAACTCTATCTTTCTTGAAGGAGGGTTAGACTTCAAAGAAACTCTATTTTATTTTCCAGCCAAGCAGTGCTCACACTTTTCTAATTTACCACTTTGGAAATCAGACAACAATTTCTTCTTGGCAAAATATTGAGTCATTTCTCACTGATGTGGCTAAGCCTCTTGTGCCACAATATTGAGGAGTTATCGCTCTCAATTTCATTCACCATATTGGCACAAGTAGAAGTCGCAGTCCAATATAGACCATGACGTTTGTTACCACGAGCCACAACCAAGGAACCCTTAATAAGTTTTCATTTTCCATCGCCATTGGTACTAACATATCCTTCATCATCTAGAACACCAACAGATATTAGGTGCAGAAGAACATCAGGTGCATGTTTTTACATTATTCAAAATTAGTTTAGTTTCAATACTAGTTTTCAAGCAGATTGTACCAATACCAACCACCCTAGATACAGTCTCATTACCTGTCATGACCCAAGCCTAGGGCCTAGACGTGACATGGCGAATGAGGAACCCGAAAGTACCTCAAACAAGCCTCTTAGCATTCTTTTAGCCTTTCATAGGTAATGATGATAAATAAACAAGCGGAAATCATAATAAATCTTCAACTTACATATGTCCAACAATACCTCTAACTATTAGATTTAACGGGGCTAAGACAAGTCCCTAGCTCACCCTCAATCATAATAGAAGAAATTCCATAGTAAAATATCTTAACATATCATAAACTAGAAAGATAAAGGAGTATTGTTCCCGGAACATGGGAACTCACCAAAAGTAGTCTTCAATGGAATATCAACTAGCCACGTGGAGGAGAATGAGGAGGAGCACTGATCCCTACATGGTGATATCATGTAGGCAAAAGAGTATGCATTAGTACTTTGAATGTACTAAGTATGTAAGGATGCATGAACATTGAGGAAACATTAAAACATTTATGTAATATGGAACATAATTTAATATATGCATAATAAATCATATATATATCCTTTAAAACATTCACTTTGTGGGAAATTAACCATAACCGACATTTAAGACCATGCGAGCTATTACATGGAATCCAACATAACCCCCTACGTTGGCCGGGGAGACTACTTGCCGGGTAGAACTCCGTCAACTTCATTCGTTTCTTTAACTTTAACTTTAAGGGCTATTTATGGATCCATTAGCCTAAGCCTACAAGGGCTCCTATGTTGGCACATAGTTAATGAGACAAGGGGTTGCTACTAGGATTCCCTTACCGAATCCCACCTCAATGCCTCATTCGGTGCTAAGTCAATCCCACGGAATAGTTTAATACTTCAAAATATTTATAGCATATAACTTGAGAATTCAAACATCATATTCGTTAGAATAGCTCATTAAAACATTTGATAATTCAAATATGCAAGAATTGTCCTTATTGCACAAAGAATCCATCATTCATATTATTTCATCATTCTTTCATTTCATAAGACTCTCTTTTTTTATCATAGATATTGCTTTCATAAACATTTATTTGGAGTCAAAGCTTTCAAGTCAAACTTTATTAAAAACATAGTAAAACTAGGTGGGTTCAAATCACTTTAACTTGCAAATATGTATGTAAATAAATATACATAAATACTTTGAAATCCATTAATTAAAAATCATGCTTTAAATAACCCACCATGAATTTCAAGAGCCTTTAAATAGATAAATAGAAGAATTACTTGTAAACCATTAATTCATACATATGAAATTATGTTGCATCAAAATAGAGCAATAATCATTAGTTTAACCATGATTCATATTATTAAGTAAAATTAAGAATTAACATAAGAAAATATTACTTGAAATCAAGATATTTAATTGAAAGAGTTTTTGGACTACATGGGTGGAAGAACCCATGGATAAACACCCACATAACTTAGAGTAAAGCTTAAAGAAAATAAACATAATTTATCATATAATCAAAATAATTTAGACATGAGAGAGGAAGGAATACTCTCATTGAAACCTTACATACCTGGAAACCGAAGCTTTAGTTGGTACCAGAAGACTTAATGACCACTCTTGAGTCCTAGCTTTTCTCCTTGCCGGAACGTTTTGTGTACTACCCGGAATATATGAATTACCGGAATAGTATTTCTTCACTACTAAGAACTAAAACTATATTTGAGAATGTGTAAAGAAGTGTATAGAGAGAAGATTTGCTTGAGAAAGCTTGATGAATAAAATGAGGAAATAAGGTGGGTATTTATAGGTGGGAAAGATGACCTAACAATAAATAAAATAATTATAAATAAAAATCTGAAAATTTAGTGGAATATATTGATGTCATGGATGATGTTAAATGGAGGACAATTTATCTCATGAGTGATGTCAAATGTATCTAGATCTTTCTATGGTAGGTGAAATAAGTTATCTTTGACAGAATACTCGTTTTGGGAGCTACGTTTGAATAAGATAAATTCCTTATTAGGATTTGGTGTCTTCATAAGAATTGTAGATATGGAAGTCTAGTTTCATATAGTTCAAGAATCAACCAATTTGGATAAACCTACAGTGAGATATGAATTTTCTTCTATAAACACTCATTTCCGTCACAGCATCCTACCTTACAAAGATTAATTTATTTTACCTACTTAACCTCCGAATCTTAAAATATGGTCTTCATAAAAGTTGTAGGTAATGATCCTGTGGTTACTCATAAATTTGAATCACTCAATTTGGATATTCCTATGAAAGGTTATGACCAAAATACAGAGGCTGTATCATGTTTAGGCAAAAATTGAAATATCGTATACAACGTTTTTAGGGGATGTTACATTATCTCCCCCTTGGGAATATTCATCCTCGAATGAGAAAAGACTTTGTTTGAGTAGAGTAGAGTGTTAACAAACAACCTATCATTAATGCAACAGTGTAATTTAAAATATCATTTAAAATATATTTCATAATTTTGCAAGCATATGACAAGAAAAGTTGAGATGTAAGGATTTCAAGTAATTGAGCAAGGACAACTTAATACCTTAGGTTTGGGTAGAGGGGAAAAGATGAGGGTATCTCTTAATCATATCCGCTTCCGCTTCCCATGTTGCACTTTCTATTTGTTGATTCCTCCAAAGGACTTTAACAGATGCAATTTCTTTGTTCCTCAATCTCTTAACTTGCCGGTCCAAAATTTCCACAGGAACTTCTTCATAGGTCAAGTTTTCTTCAATATTCACTACTCCCATAGGTACAATGGAACTAGGATCACCCACATGTTTTTTCAACATAGACACGTGAAACACCGGATGAACCATGGCCATTTCCAATGGTAATTCCAACTCATATGCAACCTTACCAACACGTCTCACGATTCTATAAGGCCCTACATATCTAGGGCTCAATTTCCCTTTCTTACCAAATCGAACCACACCTTTCATGGGTGAAACCTTCAGATACATCCAATCATCCACATTAAACTCAACATCCCTTCTCCTAGTGTCAGAATAGGACTTTTGACGACTTTGAGCCGTCTTCAACCTTTCTCTAATGATCTTCACCTTCTCTAAAGCATCAAGTACCAAATCGGGGCCCAACAAGGTCATCTCACCTACTTCGAACCAACCAACCGGTGATCTACATCGTCTCCCATACAAAGCCTCAAACGGTGCCATCTCAATACTTGAGTGGTAACTATTATTATAGGCAAACTCGATGAGAGGTAGATGATCATCCCAATTCCCTTTAAACTCCAACACACAAGCCCTTAACATATCCTCTAGTGTTTGAATCGTCCTTTCGGCTTGCCCATCCGTTTGAGGATGGAATGCTGTACTCAACTTTACCTTAGTACCGAGGCCTTTTTGAAATGATCTCCAGAAGTGAGAAGTGAATTGGGTACCACGATCCGAAATAATAGATAATGGCACACCATGCAACCTCACCAACTCCCGAATATACAACTTGGCATAGTCTTCGGCACTATAGGAAGTTTTAACCGGTAGGAAGTGAGCTGACTTAGTCATTCTATCAACAATTACCCAAATTGAGTCATGACGCTTCCGGGTATGAGGCAAACCCACTACAAAATCCATATTCACATCTTCCCACTTCCAAGTTGGGATTTCAATGTCTTGGGCTAGGCCACCCGACCTTTGATGTTCGGCCTTCACTTGTTGGCAATTCGTACATTCGGACACAAACCTTGCTATGTCCTTCTTCATGCCACCCCACCAATACAACTCCTTTAAGTCTCGGTACATTTTTGTTGAACCGGGATGAATGGAGTATGTAGAATTATGAGCCTCCATCATGATCAAACTCCTTAAGCCATCAACATTTGGAACACATATTCGACCTTGATAGTACAGTACCCCATCTCCCCCTTGGGAAAAGACCTCTATCTTCTTTTCCTTTACCAACTTCTTTAACTCGATAAACTTTGGGTCAAGATCTTGCTTGGATTTAACATCCACCACCAAAGAGGATTCAGACCTATTTTGAACAACCATACCCCCATCATTAGTACCACACAACTTCACCCCTAATCTAGCCAATCGGTGAACATCTTTCACCAACTCCCTCTTACTTTCATCCACATGGGCCATACTCCCCATAGACACTCTACTAAGTGCATCAGCAACCACATTAGCTTTACCCGGATGATAGTGCACACTCATGTCATAGTCCTTAAGGAGTTCTAGCCACCTCCTTTGCCTTAGGTTAAGGTCCTTTTGGGTGAACACATACTGAAGACTCTTATGATCAGTATACACATCCACATGCACCCCATAGAGGTAATGCCTCCAAATCTTCAGAGCAAAAACAACGGCCGCCAATTCAAGGTCATGGGTAGGGTAGTTACGCTCATGCACCTTTAATTGCCTAGAAGCATAGGCTATGACCTTGTCGTTTTGCATTAAGACACAACCTAAACCAATCTTTGAAGCATCACAATAAACTACAAACCCCTCTAATCCTTCTGGGAGAGTTAAAATAGGAGCAGAGGTAAGTCGATCTTTTAAGGTCTGGAAACTCTTCTCACACTCATCTGTCCATATGAATTTGGATTTCTTTTGGGTCAATTTTGTCATAGGAGATGAGATGGAGGAAAAGCCTTTGACGAACCTTCTATAGTACCCGGCTAGACCTAAGAAGCTCCTAATGTCTGAAGGAGATAATGGTCTAGGCCAATTTTTGACTGCCTCTATTTTCTTAGGATCAACCTTGATTCCATCACCGGACACTACGTGACCAAGAAATGCTACCTCCTTTAACCAAAATTCACACTTACTAAATTTTGCAAATAATTGTCTATCCCTCAGTATTTGAAGCACAACTCTCAAGTGATTTTTATGTTCTTCCTCACCCCGAGAGTAAATTAAAATATCATCAATGAAGACTACTACAAAGGTATCAAGGTAAGGTTTGAACACCCTATTCATCAAGTCCATAAACACCGCCGGTGCATTCGTCAACCCAAAACTCATCACCACAAACTCATAGTGACCATACCTTATTCGGAAGGCTGTTTTGGGAATGTCACACTCCCTTACCCGTAGTTGGTGATAGCCGGACCGAAGGTCGATCTTGGAGAAGTGACTTGCCCCTTCTAATTGATCAAACAAGTCATCTATTCTAGGGAGTGGGTACTTGTTCTTAATGGTCATCTTATTTAATTGCCGGTAGTCTATGCATATTCGAAGTGACCCATCCTTCTTTCTTACAAATAGAACGGGAGCACCCCATGGAGAAATACTTGGTCTTATGAACCCCTTCTCTAACAAGTCCTTTAACTGTTCCTTCAACTCTTTTAATTCTGCCGGGGCCATACGGTAAGGAGGAATAGAGATAGGTTGGGTATCAGGGAGGAGATCGATACCAAAATCAACTTCCTTTTCGGGAGGGACACTAGGAAGGTCATCGGGAAATACATCAGGGAATTCATTGACTATAGGAACTGACTCAAGAGAAGGACTTTTGGAGTTGACATCCCTAACCCTCACAATGTGGTAAATACATCCCTTAGAAATCATTTTTCGGGCCTTAAGATAAGAAATAAACTGACCCTTCACCACCGAATCATGACCCTGCCATTCAATAACAGGCTCATTTGGAAATTGGAATTTGACTCGACGATTCCTACAATCTATGGAAGCATAAGATGCATGTAACCAATCCATCCCAAGAATGACATCGAAATCTATCATGTCAAGCTCAATGAGATAACAAGGAATAACTTTATGCAAGACAGACACAAGGCAACCCCTATAGACCTTTCTAGCAATAACTGACTCACCAATGGGGGTAGACACCAAATAGGGCTCTAATAACATTTCAGGTAAAACATCAAATCTATTAGCAAGGAATGGAGTAACAAAAGATAAATTTGCACCCGGATCTAATAGTGCATACACATCAAAAGAAAAGACCTTTAACATACCGGTAATGACATTAGGTGAATCCTCAACCTCTTGTCTCCCATGCAAGGCGTAAAAGCGGTTGGTGCGTTGGACACCTCCTTGGACTTGTTGACTATGAGCAATTTGTCCTTGAGTCCTACCACCACCATCTCTACAATCCTTAGCATGGTGGCCCAGCTTGCCACACTTAAAGCATGCATTGGAGCCGGCTAAGCATTCCCCTTTGTGAGTCCTTCCACACTTCTTGCAAGTGGGGAAAGTTTGAGTAGCAACATTCTCTCTTGGAATCATTGGTTTACCACTCTTGTCCTTGTTGAACTTTGGAGGAGGAGTATTGGTGGAACCTTGTCCCACAAATCTTTGCCCACCTTGGCCTTTGCCATTGTTACCATGATCGGACCTTTGAGGGTTAAACCCTCCACCATCCACTCTAGCCTTTTTGAACCCCCTTGATCTCTCTCTAAGCTTCTCTTCTTCGATTTGTTCTGCATAAGTCATTAACTGAGAGATGTCCATCTCCTTGACCAACATGTCTGTTTTGCACTCCTTGGACACCAAGCTTGAGACACCGGAAATAAACTTGCTCATTCTAGCTCTTGGGTCGGAGACCATGAAGGGAGCATACTTTGACAACTTAGTGAATTTGAGAGCATACTCCCTCATGCTCATACTTCCTTGACGGAGGTTGATAAACTCTTGGATTTTGGCCTCCCTTAGCTCCAATGGGAAGAAGCGATCTAAGAAGGCACCTTTAAACTCTTCCCATCCTATCGGCCCTATTTCTTCATCCCTCTCAACAACCCATTGTTCATACCACACTCGAGCCACACCTTTGAGTTGATAGGCCACTAGCTCGGCCTTCTCATTTGGTGGCACACCCATGATGGCCACAATCTGGTACACCTTATTAATGAACTCCATAGGGTCCTCATCTAGTTTAGAACCATCGAACTCGGGTGGATTCATCCTTTGGAAATCCTGAATCCTAGAGGCTGCATTTTGCATTTTGGGAGAAGGAACACCTAGATTCCCTTGGTTAGCTACGACTTGGGCTAACAAAGTAATAACACTGCGAAACTCGGCATGGGTTACCCCGTCCTCATGATGTTGGGCATTAGGAATCGGAGGATTTTGGTCCTCATTGTCAACCCTTGCTCTTCGAGGTGGTCTTCCACGAGTCATTATCTAGAGAACACAAAATGGGTCGTTAGTTAAAGGAAAGCTTAGGACACTCTAAGGCACGACATGAATTTGAAAGAAGTGAAAATTTTCCTAAATGTCTCATAGTCTCTTATTCATAATTGTGGCGCGCTTCACAACCATGAACAAGAACCTATTCGACGCGGTATGTTGGACTTCCAAGGATCATTCAAAACCTCGGGCTCTGATACCAAGTTTGTCATGACCCAAGCCTAGGGCCTAGACGTGACATGGCGAATGAGGAACCCAAAAGTACCTCAAACAAGCCTCTTAGCATTCTTTTAGCCTTTCATAGGTAATGATGATAAATAAACAAGCGGAAATCATAATAAATCTTCAACTTATATATGTCCAACAATACCTCTAACTATTAGATTTAACGGGGCTAAGACAAGTCCCTAGCTCACCCTCAATCATAATAGAAGAAATTCCATAGTAAAATATCTTAACATATCATAAACTAGAAAGATAAAGGAGTATTGTTCCCGGAACATGGGAACTCACCAAAAGTAGTCTTCAATGGAATATCAACTAGCCACGTGGAGGAGAATGAGGAGGAGCACTGATCCCTACATGGTGATATCATGTAGGCAAAAGAGTATGCATTAGTACTTTGAATGTACTAAGTATGTAAGGATGCATGAACATTGAGGAAACATTAAAACATTTATGTAATATGGAACATAATTTAATGTATGCATAATAAATCATATATATATCCTTTAAAATATTCACTTTGTGGGAAATTAACCATAACCGACATTTAAGACCATGCGAGCTATTACATGGAATCCAACATAACCCCCTACGTTGGCCGGGGAGACTACTTGCCGGGTAGAACTCCGTCAACTTCATTCGTTTCTTTAACTTTAACTTTAAGGGCTATTTATGGATCCATTAGCCTAAGCCTACAAGGGCTCCTATGTTGGCACATAGTTAATGAGACAAGGGGTTGCTACTAGGATTCCCTTACCGAATCCCACCTCAATGCCTCATTCGGTGCTAAGTCAATCCCACGGAATAGTTTAATACTTCAAAATATTCATAGCATATAACTTGAGAATTCAAACATCATATTCGTTACAATAGCTCATTAAAACATTTGATAATTCAAATATGCAAGAATTGTCCTTATTGCACAAAGAATCCATCATTCATATTATTTCATCATTCTTTCATTTCATAAGACTCTCTTTTTTTATCATAGATATTGCTTTCATAAACATTTATTTGGAGTCAAAGCTTTCAAGTCAAACTTTATTAAAAACATAGTAAAACTAGGTGGGTTCAAATCACTTTAACTTGCAAATATGTATGTAAATAAATATACATAAATACTTTGAAATCCATTAATTAAAAATCATGCTTTAAATAACCCACCATAAATTTCAAGAGCCTTTAAATAGATAAATAGAAGAATTACTTGTAAACCATTAATTCATACATATGAAATTATGTTGCATCAAAATAGAGCAATAATCATTAGTTTAACCATGATTCATACTATTAAGTAAAATTAAGAATTAACATAAGAAAATATTACTTGAAATCAAGATATTTAATTGAAAGAGTTTTTGGACTACATGGGTGGAAGAACCCATGGATAAACACCCACATAACTTAGAGTAAAGCTTAAAGAAAATAAACATAATTTATCATATAATCAAAATAATTTAGACATGAGAGAGGAAGGAATACTCTCATTGAAACCTTACATACCTGGAAACCGAAGCTTTAGTTGGTACCAGAAGACTTAATGACCACTCTTGAGTCCTAGCTTTTCTCCTTGCCGGAACGTTTTGTGTACTACCCGGAATATATGAATTACCGGAATAGTATTTCTTCACTACTAAGAACTAAAACTATATTTGAGAATGTGTAAAGAAGTGTATAGAGAGAAGATTTGCTTGAGAAAGCTTGATGAATAAAATGAGGAAATAAGGTGGGTATTTATAGGTGGGAAAGATGACCTAACAATAAATAAAATAATTATAAATAAAAATCTGAAAATTTAGTGGAATATATTGATGTCATGGATGATGTTAAATGGAGGACAATTTATCTCATGAGTGATGTCAAATGTATCTAGATCTTTCTATGGTAGGTGAAATGAGTTATCTTTGACAGAATACTCGTTTTGGGAGCTACGTTTGAATAAGATAAATTCCTTATTAGGATTTGGTGTCTTCATAAGAATTGTAGATATGGAAGTCTAGTTTCATATCGTTCAAGAATCAACCAATTTGGATAAACCTACAGTGAGATATGATTTTTCTTCTATAAACACTCATTTCCGTCACAGCATCCTACCTTACAAAGATTAATTTATTTTACCTACTTAACCTCCGAATCTTAAAATATGGTCTTCATAAAAGTTGTAGGTAATGATCTTGTGGTTACTCAGAAATTTGAATCACTCAATTTGGATATTCCTATAAAAAGTTATGACCAAAATACAGAGGTTGTATCATGTTTAGGCAAAAATTGAAATATCGTATACAAAGTTTTTAGGGGATGTTACATTACCCATACTCAATGTTTCAAAGTCGCCAGGAGTATAGAAAGAGAAAAATTCCTTCCTTGATGTCACATGAGATGCGGCACCAGTGTCCACAATCCATTTTGACTCATCACAAGCAATATTTATCAGATTAGTATCAATGTTTGTAACAAGATCTTCGGTGGAAACAGTGGCTAGGAAAGTTTCATTGCCATCTTCTTTATTTTCCTCTTTGTCTTTGTTGTCCCTCTTTAATTTACGGCAGAACTTCTTTATGTGCCCTTTAATGCCAGAGTGATAGCACTGAATATCCTTAAGTCTACCTCTAGATTTTCTCCTATTATGTTTTCTATTATACGAACCACGATTTTTATTTCTCCCCTTGGAGCTAACTACTAGGACATCTGATGAAAAAGAAGAACCTTAAGATTTTTCTCTCATCTCTTCGTTCATGTCACGACACAAAATGGGTCGTGAGTGGCACCTACACTTAACCTCCTAAGTGGGAGAACCAACAATACAAACCCCAACTTATATTAACGATTCAACTTATAAATCACGACAATAGTGTGGAAGCTTAATCTTATTAAAGTCAAAAATAACAAAAGCCACTAAAATCTATTACTTGAAGTTCCCCAAAATCTGAAAATCATCACATGAATGACATCTAAATTCTAAAACTAAGTCTGAAAACACCAAGCACCAAAATAAACATATAACAAAATGTGACCGAAAACTAAAAATACCATGCCATAACCGACAGAATCCATTACGACCTAGAAGGATAGCTCACCCTGAAATCCAATGATCTTAAGACTGACTAGAGCTGAGGTCGAGTCAAAGTCGGTGGAACACTCATTGCACTCAACAAAATAAAACAAGAAAAGATACAAGTACGGGTCAGTACTGGACAACATGTACTGACTAGATATCATCGGTCGGCTCAAAATAGAAATCAATATGCATAAAGTAGTACCTGGAAATAAACCATAGCACTAAATAGGTGGCAACTAATAAGATCAAGTGACAATACAATGAACAATCTCATAACCAGTCAACAACATCAAGATCACACATGAGGACTCAAGCCTTCACATCACACTCTTTTGAAAAATGCGTTTTGGAGATTGGGTAGTATTAAATCATTTTGATTTATTTTTCTTTAATATTACTGTGCCAGAACGTGACACCCGATCAAAATATATCGTGTCGAAATATGACATCCGATCCAAATATATCGTGTTGGAACGTGACACCGAATCCAAATATACCGTGTCGGAATATGACACCCGATCTAAATATAATTAATTTATCATTCTTCCTGATTACATTTCACTTCATTAACAATATTTCATCAAGCCTTCTTTATTTAAGGCACCATTTTTGATAGGGCAAGTTCAAGATTATGGATTTCACAGTCTTGAGATTTCTGACCAATCAAAACAACATATCAACCATCCAAACCACAATAATTAAATGCGTAGTAAACTTCACACGTTACTCAATGAATATCAATCACTATTAAGAGTCTATCTATGATATAGAATAAAACCATAACCTACCTCAACCGAAGAACCGAAGTAAAGCAAGCTAATCTACCAATGTCCCTCCTTTCTTTAATTCCCAGACCATTTCCAATCTATCAAATATATAATATTTATAAGTAAACTAGTTCGTAGACACCAATATATTTATACGTTTAACCTAGACCTCACAACAAACCCAACTCTATAATCAATTCTCTGAAATCCTAAGCCTAGGGTTAACTCTTAATTCCTCCAAATATCATAAATTTAATGGTATTCATATAATATAATACACCTATTATTTAATTACCTATATGAATATATCAAAACTTGAAACCTAATATGATAACTAAACAAAGGCATAATAAAAATAAAAGAACAAAAATTAAGCCAACTAGTTAGCAACTAGTGGCGGCAAATAAATAAATAAATAAAAAAACAAAAGAAGCACATCCTGCCCTAAATTACCCAATTCCTTTTTTCCTTCTAACACCATACAATACTAATGAATATCTTAGTTGAAATCAAAATATAGAAAGGAGTAACAAACCCGCATAACTTACCTGAAAGTTATGTTCTCCGCCGACGCAGCTTTCGCTTGATTCTCCCTTTTTTACCTTCTTCTAAATAATTCATTATTAAAAGTGACAAGCTCCTCTACTTATTTTAATAAATAAGGAGTATAGGGTATTAAATATATTACCACTTTAGCTCATTAATTAAATAAGTTATCTAAATTCACCCCTCAATTAAATAATCATAGTTATCGAATAGTCTAAAATACCCATTAAAAATTTACGGGATGAGTCTTTTATGAAATAAAAAGCCCTATTACTCAAAACGACCTAATGTGTCGTTACAGTTCAAGACACTACTCTTGGAGGAATCTTAGAGATCACACTATATGGAGCAGAATTTGACAATGAAATTTTAAATGTTTCTCAAGAGTCTGATAGGGAACCAAGTAGAAGCAAACATTGAATTTCTTTGTCAAATTTAATGTCCATAGCAGACAACTGGTTCATGATTTCCTAAAAATTGTTTAGGTGATCTGTTATCGGATAACACTTTTTTGATTTACCACCTTACAAAAATATCGCTCACACTCTATTTTTTCTTCACAGAATATTTTTTTATAGTCTATGAAATTCTCACAGCTCTCTAAATATTTTTCTCTGTGTGAATTGGTGTTGTAAAATGATAAGTTAAAGAGTTCCTTTTATAGGGGTGAAGGAACTCTTCTTCCGCGTTTTTTTACCACCAATCTTGCCACTTTCTTTGAATAATCATTTGCAAATTACAAAAAAAGTCTGCAACCTTTATTGACAAAATTGACAAAAGGAAAAGAATAGTCTGCAGTTTTTGTTGAAGAGAAAAAGGTATGGAATGGACCCCACAATATGAAGTGTGTGATTTGTGATCATAATTTCAAGTCTATTTTCTCTTTCACTTTCAAGTCTGTGTGATTTGGACTCTTCCACCGGACAATTCTTCCATTGAACCTTCATAGACGCAATCTCCCTTGACCTCTACTTGCGGACCTCCATATCAAGAATAGCTACAGGCTCCTCTTCATAAGAAAAATTCTCATCAAGCAAGACCGAATCCCAGTGAATAATATAGTTTCCATCACCATGATATTTCTTTAGCATAGACACATGAAATACTGGGTGCACTCCAGACAAACTTGGAGGTAAAGCCAATTCATAGGCCATCTCTCCAACACGCTTAAGAACTTCAAATGGCCCAATATACCTCGGACTGAGCTTACCTCGCTTACCGAATCTCACCACACCCTTAATGGGTGAAACCTTCAATAACACTTGCTCTCCCTCTATAAACGCCATATCCTTGACCTTTCAATCTGCATACTCCTTCTGCCTGCTTTGAGTTGCTCGAAGCTTCCCCTGAATAAATTTTACATTCTCTAGTGATTCCCTCAAAAAATCAGTTCTCCAAGGTCTCACCTCAAATGCATCAAACCAACCAATAGGAGACCTACATCTTCTTTCATACAATGCCTCAAATGAAGCCATATCAATACTGGAGTGATAGCTATTATTATACGAAAACTCTGCCAAGGGTAGAAACTGATCCCAATGACCACCAAAATCTATCACACATGCACGAAGCATATCCTCCAGCATTTAAATTGTCCTCTCAGACTGCCCATCGGTCTGAGGGTGAAATGCAGTACTAAGATCCAATCTAGTGCCTAACTCAGCATGCAAGGTCCTCCAAAAGTTAGAAGTAAATTGTGTATCTCTATCTGATATGATAGACCAGAACTTCATGTAATCGAACAACCTCACGGATATAGAGTTTGACTAATTTCTCAATTTCATAAGTCACCTTGACTGGAATAAAATGAGCAGACTTAGTTAACCTATCAACAATCACTCATATCGAATCAAACTTATCCAAGGTCTTTGGAAGGCCGACCACAAAATCCATCGCAATCCTTTCCCACTTCCATTCAGGAATGGGCATTCTTTAAAGTGTCCTTCCACGCCTTTGGTGCTCATATTTTACCTGCTGACAATTTGGACAATGGGCAACAAAATCAACAATATCACGCTTCATTCCGCTCTACCAATAATATTATTTGAGATCACGATACATCTTGGTTGCACCAGGAGGTATAGAGTACCTCGAACTGTGAGCCTTTACAAGAATAGGCTGAATCAAATTATCAATACGAGGCATACATACCCGCCTCTTAATCCTCAAAACGCCTTCCTCATCGATCACGGCCTCTTTGGCCTCTCCCTGCAAGACCATATCATGAATCCGGCTTAGCTTCTCATCCTCAATTTGTTTTTCTTTACTCTTATCAAGAAAAGAAGATTTTGCCTCCACACAGGCCAAAAATCCTCCTTTTTCGGTTACTTCCAGCCTCATAAAGTCATTAGCCAGAGTTTGAACCTCTCTAGCCAATGGGTGTTGGGAAACCTGCAAATAAGCTAAACTTCCCATGCTCCCTACTTTTCTGCTCAAGGCATCTGCCACTACATTAGCTTTTCTTGGGTGATAAAAAATAGTGATATCATAGTCCTTTAACAATTTCATCCACCTCTTCTGCCTCAAATTCAAGTCTTTCTGAGTGAACACATATTGTAAACTGTGATGATCTGTATACACTTCACACTTTACCCCATATAGATAATGTCTCCACTGCTTCAATGCAAATACAATCGCAGTCAACTCTAAATCATGAGTGGAGTAATTACGTTCATGCACCTTCAATTACCTTGAAGCATAGATAATTACATTCTTCTCCTGCATTAGCACTGCACCTAAACCAGAATATTATGCATCACAATAAACAATGAAATTCTTACCTTCTACTGGCAAGGAAAGAATCGGTGCAGTAGTCAATAAAGTCTTGAGTTTCAGAAAACTCTCTTCACACTCGTCTGGCCACATAAATAGAACTTTCTGCTTGGTCAGATTGGTCAGCTGGAAAGAAATGAAAGAAAATCCCTTGACGAACCAGCGATAGTAGCTAGCCAAACCAATAAACCTCCTTACCTCTGAGACATTAGTGGGTCTTGCCCAACTCTTCACTGCTTCAATCTCCTGGGGATCCACCATTACTCCATCCTTAGAAACCACGTTCCCTAAGAAAGACACTGAATTAAGCCAGAACTCACACTTGGAGAATATGGCATATAACAATTTCTCCCTTAACAATCCCAGAACAATTCTCAGATGCTTTTCATGTTCTTTTCTGCTCTTTGAGTAGATCAATATATCATCAATAAAAACAATAACATAAAGATCCAAATATGGCTTAAAAATTCTATTCATCAGACTCAAGAAAGCAACAGACGCATTTGTAAGCCCAAAAGACATTATCAAGAATTCATAGTGTCCATACTTGGTTCGAAAGGCAGTCTTCGATACATCTGCTGCCCGTATTTTCAGCTGATGGTAATCAGACCTCAAATCAATTTTTGAGAAAATACAAGCACCCTCCAACTGATTGAATAAGTCATTAATGCGAGGAAGGGGATACATATTTTTAATAGTCACCTTGTTCAGCTGCTTATAGTTTATACACATACGAAGGCTACCATCCTTCTTCTTCACAAATAAAACTAGAGCACCCCAAGGAGAGACACTTAGTCTAATAAAACCTTTACCCAACAACTCCTGAAGTTGGGCCATTAACTCCCTCAACTCAGCTGGGGCCATTCTATAAGGTGAAATGGAAATAGGGCGAGTGTCGGGCTCCAGGTTGATACAAAAATCTATATCCCTATCAGGTCGCATACCAGGTAAGTCTGCGGGGAAAACATCCATAAACTCATGCACTATCAAAATAAAATCAATCGATGGTACTTCAGAACTATCATCCCTGAGATGTGCTAGGAAGGCTAAACAACCCTTACTTACCAACCTCTTAGCACGAAGAAAAGAGATAATTCGAACTGGGGTGGAAAGACAGTCACCCTTCTACACCAACTGATCCATCCCAGGCTTGGCTAATGTCACAGTCTTAGCATTGGAATCCAAGATAGCAAAGTTTGGAAAGAGCCAAGTCATACCCAAGATTACATCAAAGTCAACCATCTCTAGAATAATCAAATCTACATAAGTTCTGCTCCCCACAAAAGTCACAAGGCAAGACCTATACACTTTCTCAACTAGCACAGACTCACCAACAGAAGTAGAAACACGAATAGGCATATCAAGTAAGTCACAATGTAAATCGAGTCCATCAGTAAATGCGGAAAATACATAAGAAAATGTGGATCTAGGATCAAACAATATGAACGTCAAGCTATCGCAGACTAGAAGAGTACCTGTAATAACAACATCGGATGTCTCTGCCTCTGACCTCCTGGGGAAAGCATAACAATGGGCTCTATCGCTTGTTTGACTAATTCCCTTATTGGGCTGTACTCTAGTAGTTCTAACCTACCCGCCACCCCAGCCGGACTGGCGACCACCACGACCTCGGCCACCACGTCCTCCAGAATGATGGCCCACCCCTACCATAGCCATCGCCTCTACCTTTAGCTACTGAGTCTCTATAACCCTGATCATGCCAAGCTTGACTTTGTCTTGGACAATATTTTCTGATATGTCCAAGCTCACCACATCTGTAACAAGTCTTAGGGTCAATAGTGGGTCCTTGTGAAGACGAAGAAGACTAAAGATAACCCCCAATAGTAGAAAAGGGCTGACTAGTCTTTAAAGGACCTTCATCTGAAACTTGCAATGAAGACTGAATAGGACGGGTCGAATAATCTCTAGAACTCTATCATCTGGAGTAAGAACCACTAAACTCACCTTCCTTACGAAACTTCTTGAACGTTGTCTCATTAGGGAAGTTATCTGGCTTCACCCCCTCCACCTCTATCACAAAATCAACCAACTCCTAAAAAGATTTTACTGACGCAGCAACCTATAAAGCTGGAATGCATAAATCTGACCTCAATCCCTTTACAAAGCAGCGAATCCGCTCTTCGGGACTGAAGCAAAATTGAGTAGCATATTTGGCTAAGGCATGAAATTTGGCCTCATAGGCGGCAACAGACATCCTCCCTTACTCTATATTCAGGAACTCGTCTCTCCTCCTGTCCCTCAAGGTCCGGAGAATATACTTTTCCATGAAACAGTCAGAAAAAGTTGCCCAAGTCATAGGTGGTGCCTCTTCTGGTCGGCACTCAACATGAGACCACCACCATATTTTGGAGTCTCCTTGAAATTGGTATGTCACAAACTCAACACCAAATTGCTCTACTATATCCATCTTACGAAGCAGCTCATGACAATCAACAAGGAAATCGTAAGCATCCTCAGATTCAGTACCCCTGAAGACCAGGGGTTTCAACTTTAAGAACTTAACAAAGAGATCGTGCTAGTCACACGTCATTACCGAACCTGTAGTCAATTGAGGAAACATGCTTGTTTCCAAGGACGCCGTCATGTGAGGAGCCACAACAGCTGCATGTTATACTCCTGGAATATGAGGTGCTGGAGAGCTTGTCCTTGATCAGATAACCCACTGAGATAGGTGAGAACCTGGTGGATTATCTCTGGAGTAGGCTGGGGTGGTGCTTCTCTCTTATGAACCTGCTCCTCCTTCATCTCAACATCATCTCTAACTACCTCATCAGCCGGTGGAGGGGTCGCTGCTCTTTCCCTGGCTAGCCCAGCTGTCTGGACCCTTCCCCTGGTGGGCTTTCTCCCGCAACCTCTACCACGGCCTCTCGTCGCTCCTCCTCCTCTGCCTACAGCCCCAGTGGCTGGCTCAGGTGCTCTTGTTGCTCTTGTTCTAACCATCTGCGAAAGTAAAGTGAAGAAGGTCAGATACCAATTTGTATCACCTAGATACCAATTGGATTCAAGTAATAGCATGAAAGAAAGAAGGAATGGAGTTTTTCTAAAGTCCCGTAGCCTCTTGAAGAAAAGTAAAGGCGTCCACATACCATTCCATAAGACTCTACTAGATCTGTCCTTGTATAATGAGATCACTGAACCTAAAGATCTGATACCAAGTTTGTCACAACCCAAAATGGGCCATGAGTGGCACCCACACTTAACCTCCTAGGTGGGAGAACCAACGATACAAACCCCAACTTACATTAACAATTCAACTTATAAATTACGACAATAATGCGGAAGCTCAATCTTATTAAAGTCAAAAATAACAAAAGCCACTAAAATCTATTACTTGACGTTCCCTAAAATCTGAAAATCATCACATGAATGACATCTAAATTCTAAAACTAAGTCTGAAAACACCAAGCACCAAAATAAACAAATAACAAAATGTGACCGAAAACTAAAAATACCATGCCATAACCGACAGAATCCATTACGACCTAGAAGGATAGCTCACCCTGAAATCCAATGATCTTAAGACTGACTAGAGCTGAGGTCGAGTCGAAGTCGGTGGAACACTCATTGCACTCAACAAAATAAAACAAGAAAAGATACAAGTACGGGTCAGTACTGGACAACATGTACTGACTAGATATCATCGGTCGGCTCAAAATAGAAATCAATATGCATAAAGTAGTACCTGGAAATAAACCATAGCACTAAATAGGTGGCAACTAATAAGATCAAGTGACAATACAATGAACAATCTCATAACCAGTCAACAACATCAAGATCACACATGAGGACTCAAGCCTCCACATCACACTCTTTTGAAAAATGCGTTTTGGAGATTGGGTAGTATTAAATCATTTTGATTTATTTTTCTTTAATATTACTGTGCCAGAACGTGACACCCGATCAAAATATATCGTGTCGAAATATGACATCCGATCCAAATATATCGTGTTGGAACGTGACACCGAATCCAAATATACCGTGTCGGAATATGACACCCGATCTAAATATAATTAATTTATCATTCTTCCTGATTACATTTCACTTCATTAACAATATTTCATCAAGCCTTCTTTATTTAAGGCACCATTTTTGATAGGGCAAGTTCAAGATTATGGATTTCACAGTCTTGAGATTTCTGACCAATCAAAACAACATATCAACCATCCAAACCACAATAATTAAATGCGTAGTAAACTTCACACGTTACTCAATGAATATCAATCACTATTAAGAGTCTATCTATGATATAGAATAAAACCATAACCTACCTCAACCGAAGAACCGAAGTAAAGCAAGCTAATCTACCAATGTCCCTCCTTTCTTTAATTCCCAGACCATTTCCAATCTATCAAATATATAATATTTATAAGTAAACTAGTTCGTAGACACCAATATATTTATACGTTTAACCTAGACCTCACAACAAACCCAACTCTATAATCAATTCTCTGAAATCCTAAGCCTAGGGTTAACTCTTAATTCCTCCAAATATCATAAATTTAATGGTATTCATATAATATAATACACCTATTATTTAATTACCTATATGAATATATCAAAACTTGAAACCTAATATGATAACTAAACAAAGGCATAATAAAAATAAAAGAACAAAAATTAAGCCAACTAGTTAGCAACTAGTGGCGGCAAATAAATAAATAAATAAAAAAACAAAAGAAGCACATCCTGCCCTAAATTACCCAATTCCTTTTTTCCTTCTAACACCATACAATACTAATGAATATCTTAGTTGAAATCAAAATATAGAAAGGAGTAACAAACCCGCATAACTTACCTGAAAGTTATGTTCTCCGCCGACGCAGCTTTCGCTTGATTCTCCCTTTTTTACCTTCTTCTAAATAATTCATTATTAAAAGTGACAAGCTCCTCTACTTATTTTAATAAATAAGGAGTATAGGGTATTAAATATATTACCACTTTAGCTCATTAATTAAATAAGTTATCTAAATTCACCCCTCAATTAAATAATCATAGTTATCGAATAGTCTAAAATACCCATTAAAAATTTACGGGATGAGTCTTTTATGAAATAAAAAGCCCTATTACTCAAAACGACCTAATGTGTCGTTACAGTTCAAGACACTACTCTTGGAGGAATCTTAGAGATCACACTATATGGAGCAGAATTTGACAATGAAATTTTAAATGTTTCTCAAGAGTCTGATAGGGAACCAAGTAGAAGCAAACATTGAATTTCTTTGTCAAATTTAATGTCCATAGCAGACAACTGGTTCATGATTTCCTAAAAATTGTTTAGGTGATCTGTTATCGGAGAACCATCATGATATTTTAAACTTAACATCTGCTTTATTAAGAACATTTTATTGTTTCAGTCTTTTGAGCATACAAGCTTTTGAGATGCTCCCATAGGGTACGGGCATATGTCTTCCCAGAAATATAATTCAACACATTATCGTCAATCTATTTCCTAATAAATTCACACAATTGTTGGTGTAAAAGATTCCACTCTTCATCTATTTTATTTTTAGGATTTACAGTGGTAAAGACTGATAGATAAAAATTCTTGATATAAAGAAGATCTTCCATTTCTTCCTTCCAAATGACATAATTAATACCATTCAAATTAATCATTCTACTAGTGTTGGTTTCCACCGTTTCGCCCCCGTCCAAAAAAAATAATATAACTATAGAAAATTAAAGTAAATTTTTTCTGATGTGGAAGTTCAGATTATATTGCAACCACATAGTATATTCAGATAAAATCCTGCTCTGATACCAGTTTGTTGGAAAAATAAAGACTAACACAAAAATATATATGGTCAAAATAATTAAATAAAATGGAAAAATAATGACACCAAAAATTTTACGTGAAAACCATTTTAAGGAAAAAATCACGGGCCAAGAGGAGCAACTGATATCACTATAGTAATAATTTTTACACTGGGTAGTAACAAGTACAACACTCAAAAAAAGACTATGACACACTCAAAAGGAATAACACTTTTTTGATTTACCACCTTACAAAAATATCGCTCACACTCTATTTTTTCTTCACAGAATATTTTTTTATAGTCTATGAAATTCTCACAGCTCTCTAAATATTTTTCTCTGTGTGAATTGGTGTTGTAAAATGATAAGTTAAAGAGTTCCTTTTATAGGGGTGAAGGAACTCTTCTTCCGCGTTTTTTTACCACCAATCTTGCCACTTTCTTTGAATAATCATTTGCAAATTACAAAAAAAGTCTGCAACCTTTATTGACAAAATTGACAAAAGGAAAAGAATAGCCTGCAGATTTTGTTGAAGAGAAAAATGTATGGAATGGACCCCACAATATGAAGTGTGTGATTTGTGATCATAATTTCAAGTCTGTTTTCTCTTTCTCACCGTACCCTTTTTATTATATTAATTTCTCAAATGGTTACTCAATTAATAGTGTTAATTTGACATGATCACTAGCTATAAGTAAAGTTGAATGATCATACATGAAATTAACCTTCAAATAATCATATTGGTCTCACTTTAAATGGCTATACAACAGGAGTTGCAAGAGGAAGTGAATGGCAACATTTGGGAGCATATGTAAATCTTGGGTCATTTTATTTGGCTGGAATTCCAGTAGTCATAATATTTGGCTTCCTATTTCATTTACATGGGAAGGGCCTTTGGTTTGGACTCAATGTGGGAAATTTACTCCAATCTCTTTTGCTTTCCCTCATAACAAGTTTCACAGATTGGAAAAAACAGGTAGCAAATTACTTTCTTTGGTTTGATTTATTTGTCCGACTTTGATTTAATATAGAATTTAAAAAATATATTTTTTTTTGAATCATGTAATCTTAAATTAAAGATACATGAAAATTGGAATGTACCAAAATGAACCTTTTATTTTACGATCTTAAATATGCCAGAAAACAAAAATTTAAAATTTGTCGGGAAAAAAAACATTCTTTTTTAAAATGTAGTTGATAACATTCTTGGAAATGACTTTTGTGACCAACAACATTCTTATATTTGGCTTGCAGGTATCAATAGCCAGGAAAAGAATCCTTTATTGAAGAAAAGTATTGAAAAGTGAGACATCTAATTGCAAAGGAAAACAAATTGGTTATTTTGACATAATACCAGTTCAATTTTTTTAGTATAAAGAAAATATCATTAATAAAAATGAATTAATATTTTCTTGATTTAAGTAAAAAAAAGACCCATCATTTTAAATTTTACAAAAACTAATTCATGCTCGACATAAAAAGATTGTTCGTATCATGTGGAAGGATTATATCAAATAATACCTAATAATTACTATTGTCGATTTAGCGGATTAATAAATCTTTATAAAATTATGTGTATTTAAAAATTTATAATAACGTATAGTCACAAACATATCCTAACGAATCCTAAACAATAATGGATGCCAAAATGATTTACAAATAAGAAGCACCCTATTAGGCGGTAACTATAAAAGAAAAAAAATTAAAAGAAGAAGAAGAGGAGGAGGAGTTATGCAACAAGTCATAACGAGAGGTCTTGAGAGAAAAAGTTGAGAAAAAAATAAGAAGTGAACTTTTCAAACAAACAAATGTATGTTGAAGCTTTGTAGTTTAGTAAAATTCTAAGGTGTTCAAAGTTAATTTACTATTTATTGCATTCTCACATAATCACAAATATTAACTACAAAAATGTATCAAATAATAATTTGAAAATGTTTTGAACTGCTCCCTTGTCTCAATTTATATGACATACTTTAAATTTGGAGAGTTAAACAAGAAAATCTTTGACCACAATTTATTCGTATGCCCTTTGAATATTTTAAGGAAGGATTACACAAATCCCATAGTGTTAAGAGCTACTTAGATCTTATCCCTACTCTTTTCTAGATTACATCCCTTAAATTTGGTGAAATCCGGATACATTCCAAAACGTTCTGATAACGTGATGTATCCGATCAATACATAGCGTAAAGTGATTTATTCGATCAATACATCGCGTAAAGCGATACACCACGTAAAGTGATGTATCAGACCGATACATAGCGTCAAATGATGTATTCAATCCGAGAACATGAGAGAGTAGGGATTTTTGAAATTTTTTCAAATGGTAGAGAATTTTATAGAATATGATAAAATAAGTTGTGTATTTAGATAATTTTTTCTCTATAATATCAAAATCTTGCCTTTAATTTGCCATTTGTTTATTGTTTTTCTTCTTTCTCCTTATATTTATAGACTACACCAAGCTGCTAAGAATATTCTTTATAAGCTAAGAATATTATTTCGACAAAAAGTGTTTAATTAACCATCCTTCTGCATGTAACTACGTCACTAGGCCTTACACAACGTGAGAGGCCTAGCCCTTGGATATGTTAGTTATTATTGTTGCTACTTTGTTTTCCATATTCTTGAGACAACTAAAGATAGAACCCAATATAGTACAAACTATATGATTATATCTTCTCTAGTACAAATTAAAACATTAATTTCCTCCACGTTGCTTCCCCTAATAGATTTTGGTACCAATATTCATGCACATGGTCTCTTATGCCCCAAACTAGAGGACGTATTGGCACTCGATGCTTTAATTTTGATTGAGCCAATCAATCTTAACATGAGTAATGACAGTGGCGGATTTAGATCGTGGTATATGTACGATTTTACGAAAATTCAATAATTTTTATAGAGATATTTTATATATAATAAAAATATATCAAATGTATCTGTAAATATTTAATTATGACTCAATCATTATAGTATATTAACATAAACAATTCTTAAATTTTAAATTTTGAAGTCGGTTCTATCGAGTACAATAACTATGTTGCAGAAGATTGTGAATTAGCTAGTAAACAATCACACGCAAGGAAAAGAATTACATAATAATATGTTGTAATCTAATATTGTATCTCCTTCCTACCAATCACACTAATTAATTTTATTTTAAACGTGGGCAATCATAGTTTTACAAGACAAACATACTAGAATACAGAATGTTATTAATATTGCCATGTAGTAAGTATTATTTATTATTTATTGTTTATAATTAGTTGTCTATCATTGAATTCCCCCATCGACCTTTTTGACCTGACTCCTATCACACGCATATATTAATTTTTCTTCCATTATATAAAACAAACAATTCATTCTTTCCTTCCTATCATACCTTAGTTACATCTCTTACAAACATATTGGAATTGAATTTAAAGTTTGTAGCTAGGTTCGATAAAATTGATTTCAAAATTACCCCATGGTGACTTAAATAAGCAATGGAGATCAAGAAGAAAATATGATAGTGATCTAGATTGTGTTGGAAAGAAGAACACCAAAGTTACTAGGTTTGGTGGGAAGAGATATTTCAATATGGGAATTTGTAAGAAAAATAATTTTCAAGGCTCGACAAGTTAAAGTAAGTGATGCAAATAACGAGTTTGAAAATAGATTGATGTATGAGATATACAAGTCTGCCGCTCCTTCTATGGAATTGCATCCCAATATGTAGAGAATTAACTCATCCCCCTTAATTTTTTCTTTCTTTTAATCAGCTTCCATATAAAGATTAAGAGAGGTTTGATATGGTGATATCTTCTTCCTTTTTTCATCTAAAATTTAACGCAAACTTGTGTGCTGCTGCCATAGTTTGAAATTTGTTTATCTATTGATCCATATGGTGCAACTTGCATGTGTGTTTGGATGTAACATCCAACATGAGTCCTAGTTTAAATGGACAAGAAGTTTAAAAATGTATAAAACAAAAATTGTATCTTATGTTTTTAAATATAGCATGTATATAACATATAAAACATATCGTTTAGTTATTAATTAGAGTAAAATGTAAATATATAGAAACGTGACATTGATTTTTAAAGAGAAATGAAAAATAAGATACATTAATTGAAACAGATAAAGTATTTACGAGAAATTAAAATACTTTATACAAAAGACATTTAAGCTGAATGATAATTGATTATATTTTATTGGGACACAATAATATTGGCAAAACGGCATGTATACAGAGTTTATCGAATGTGGTGATATCTTTAATTTTCTAGAGAATATGGAAAGCAATAGTGGTTGAGTCTGGGTTGGGTCTTAGGTCGGGGTTGCCTGGGGCCGGGGTCAGGGTTGGCGTTAGATCTCGAGTCTCGAGGTCGAGAGATCTCAGGCTCAATCTCGATCTCGAGTTTAGGTCTCGAATCTCAGGTCGACATTCGGAATCGAGTTTTAGATCAGGATCGGATTAGTGTCCTGGGTTGGTATTGGCAGGGGCGAAGCCACATGGTGGCTAGATGGTTCATACGAATCCCCTTCGGCAAAAAATTATATTATTTATACATGGTTAAAATAATTTTTTATGTATAAATAGTAGATGTCGAATCTCCTTCGGCTAGTTTGTGTATCTACTTCTTTAAATTTTAAACATCTTTATTGATAATCTTAACTCCGCCACTAGATATTGGGGTCAGATATTGAGTCAATATCATATGGTTGGATCCTGCATTGGGGCCGGGACATGAATCTGGGTCTGAAGTTATAGTATTTGCCTAGATTATATCTAAATGTCCTTGGGACAATATTTCTCCTTACTAATTGAACACTAAAAATAAGTAAAAATATCACTTATTTTTCAAAAAAAAATATATATTATTTTTCTTTGTACCGAACACACCTTAATATATACTCACTTGTCAACATATATAATTATCAATCTTTGAATAATATTTTATGTGCAAGAAAGTATTCTCTTTACTCTTACCCACACTAAGGTCCGAATGGACATGAGATTTTTGATTATGTATTATGTATAAGCCTTCCAACAAAATCGAAAGACTTGTATGTATTAGGGGAATCCACCATTTTGGCTATTACAATAGTGTATTTCATCGCTCCCCTTTTCTATAAAGTAGTTACTATTTGAGATACAGAAGACGTTTTTTGCCCAATAGCAGCTACATAAACACATATTATATTTTGACCTTATTGATTGAGAATTGTATCTGTAGCTATTATGAAGAGGCTCATATACGGAACGATGCAAAATAATATCGGGGCGGCAGATTTAATTAATTGCAATTCAGAAGCTGAAATTTTGCCTCTACCATCAATAGGTTTAGCCAGGGCATTTATAACACGACCCAAATATTTGAAATTATAATATGAAATCAAATTGATATAAATTTTATGTTTTGTTTGATCATGCAATTTGAATTTCTTAAGTTGCATTTTTTTCTCATAGACATGAAACCCCCACAAGTTGTGAAAACTAGCAAAAATTTCCCAATTCCTATATATACAATCTAACGAATGAGCAAATCATAGTTCTTAAACAAGTTGTTTGAATATCCTAAAGTGTCGCATATATTCATAATCTTTTTATAAATAAATATTTGAGATTGCAGACTTTCAATTACACATAATTTTATTAAAGATTCACCAGTCAACAATAGTAATATCTATTTATTCTTTAATATAATCCTTTCACATGATGCAGACAATCTTTTCACACCAAACATGCGTCTTTTTTTTTTTGTAATGGGTCTTTTTTATTTACAAAATATAAATTTATGGAACAAGTTCTAAATTTAAAATCATGATTTTAGAATCCCAAATCTTATTTTTTGGTATAATTTAAAATTTCAAATCATAATCTCAAATCAAATGTACAAACATAAATTAAAATCATAACTTCATATTATATATCCAACTGCAAGTTAATTAATTTGGTTTCCACTTAGGTTTGCAAGACTAACATGGTAGAATAAAGAATGTTGCAGGATACCTCCATGTATTATTTATTTGTTAATTATAATATATGCTCGTGATTATCATTAGTCATAGAATTTCCCCGGCTTTGTTGACCAGCTTTCTATCACATGCGAATATTAAATTTCTTCCCTTACATATACCAAATAATTCTTTATTGTTTTTTATTCAGTGTCATGTACCCACATTAGAGTTCGATTATTTTGAATTCGCGTAGAGTAGGACCCCATTTAGAGGGTAGCACTCTCTATCAAGGATTTTTTCATACTCAGAACTCGAATCCAAGACCTCTTATTAAAAGAGGAATAACCCGCAACCACTGCCAATCAATTCATTCTTCCTTTCTATCATACTTTAGTTACATCTCTTACAATTATATTAATGAAATTGAATTGAAAGTTTGTAGGTTCGATGGAATTGACTTCGAAAATATTCCATGGAGACTTAAATAAGAAATGGAGATCGAGAGGAAAATATCATAGTCTAGATGGTGTTTGAAGGAAGAACATAAAAGTTATATCTTCTTTTGAGAAATGGATCTCATGCATTTATTACATGGAAACATAGCATGACAATGAAATCTTTTGATATCCAAGGCTTTTAACTCAATTTAATTTATCATCCATTGTTGAATTTATAACAATTGATAATAATACATGATATATACAATATTCATCAAAACAGTATCCCTAGAATAAATTACGGAAAATGGCTAAAAACACTCTTGGACTATTCAAAAAAGATTTAAATATAACCTTCATTCATTTATTTGGCTAAAAATATCTCTCAGTCCATCTTTTTGATCCATTTTTACCCTTAAAACTAATAGTCTTTCATTTTTTAATTATTATTATTATTTATTATGACATGACATTTTTTTATTGGATAAATTTCAATTTCAACCTACCTTTTTTCTCCTACCCGCCCCGATCGATATCCATGATCCCATGCCCAAACCCAATTAACAATTTGTTCAACATCAATTGATCATGTTTGCAGATCAATCAATCTTCTCCTCCTTGTTCTTCTACTTTTTTGTGTCTCTGTTTTTCTCCTTCGTCAGATCCAGTGCAAATAATGATACTTCCTCCTATGCATATTATCCTAAATCTACCTGCAATGGAGTTGATATTTCATATCCTTTCTGGAGAGTTGACAATTACAACGCCAGCGTTCCTCAGTACTGTGGCTATCCAGGATTTGGAATCAATTGCTCAGAAGATCAACCACATCCGATTATTAACCTTCCAGCCGATGCTTTCTACGTCACATGGGGCTATGGATATGGATCGGGGCGGGTAGGAGAAAAAAAGGGTTCTAATTTAAATTTGTCCAATAGAAAAATGCCACGTAATAATTAATAATAATAATAATAAAGGGAATTTTCGTATAAATCCACACAAAAATACCTTAATTATGCTCCATAGTTATAGTTTGCTAATTACAATTTGTAGCTATAGTTATAGTAGCGTTTGTATAATTCGCCCAACATTTATATACGTTTGTATAATTCGCTATACAATTCACAGTTTTTGTATAAAGTTTGTATATTTCACTATACAATTCATGCACAACGTTTGTATAATTCGCTATACAATTTGTAGTGTTTGTATATTTCGTTATACAATTCGATTCGCGCACAACGTTTGTATAATTCATCAATCCTGGCCCAGTCGAGGCTCGTCCATGCCCAATTCCGATTCGCGCACAGTGTTTGTATAAATCGCGCGAATTATACAAAACTCAACTGTATAATCATGCAAATTATACGAAACTCAAACTATAATTACGTCTAGGAGCCATAATTAATTCAAACTATAGTTATATTAGCTAATTAACTAATATATATTTACTTATCCGCATAATTTTCCCTAATAATAATTATTAAATAAAAGGTTGTTAGTTTTAGCCTTTTAGGGGTAAAAATGGACCAAAACGGTGGATTGAGGAATATTTTTAGTCCAATAGATGGATGATGGGTATATTTAAACCTTTTGGGGTAATTCAAAGATATTTTTGACCCTTTTTCGATAAAATTATTATTATTGTCGTTGTTGTTGTTAGTCAAAGAAAGAATTGAAAATTGAAAAGTAGGTCAATGTTGCTTTTTCTTAATCTAAGAAGAAGACTACTAACGTTGTTGGTTTTCTGACAATTACTAACATGAATAAAATTATAATTTTATTAATGCTAATAACTGTTCCTGCATTTCAACATACAATGAATTGAATTATACCAATCATAAATTAGAATTTATGAGACACGAACTTTCACTGAACATTGTACGTACATGTATTTTTTTTTCTCCTTTGTTGTACGAATTCTATCCATAAACAAATTCTAATATTTAAAATATGGAAGAAAAACTTAAAGAATTCTAATCCTTAATATGGAAGGAAAATCTAATGAGAAAGTATCATACAAATTCTACACCAAAACGAATTCTAATCCTTAAAATAGGGAACAGAAATAATATGTAAGGTAAAATTAAGAATTCTAATTAAGAAAGGAAAATTAAATTCTATTAATTTATTAAAATTAAATAATAATTTGAGAAATGTAGTAAACAACAATTTTGTCTATTATAGAACCTTTTAATAAAGTGCAAAACATTTCTTAGGACCTTCATCCTAGTGTGATTGTGATTCATATGTACTGGAATTTCTTGTTCTCTCGGTTTTTCTTGCTATTCAGTTGCTGAGATTGAATGATTGAACTTGAGTTCCCCAAGTTTAGACAATCAGATTCGTTAATTGTATCACATACAATTCATTTCTGTGTAATCAAATAATGAGTTGGGCTTCACATTAACTTTATATCATCTTTCAATTGCTGTTAGAGATAGAATCTTAGCTTTTTCTACTAAAATTTTTAATAAGCTGTGGCTTTAAACAGTTAAACAAGCACTGATCCATCAAAAACTTTTTCCTAAATTCTAATTATCCAAAAATTTTATAGAATCCGTGTTTTGATGGAAATGGCTATGGATGTTGGAAAAGGTTGATGATAATTGCTTTATCCGCTAAGAACAGATGATAAGGACAAGGTGCAAAGAGAGAAGAATGATTCATTTGTATCAATGAGCTTTTTCAGCCATTTATATATTTAGGGGATCTTTCTATAGGATATATAAAAAAAATATGTAAGATATATGTATCGGAGGAATTTACTTTTTTTAAATCTCAAACACAACACCAGTACATATGATTTCTATATCTCTCTGTTGTTATACAACTTCTACTCTACTTATGCTTCTTACAATCTCAAAACATACATCTCTATTTATAACAATACAATCACACATGTGCTTAATTATTTTTTAAACGGTGGTTCTCATTTTCAATGGTCGGCAACCACCTTCACCGACATTCATGCATTCTTCAATATCAGTTGCACCGTCTTTTCTTCCTTGTACGATTTCTTCAATGATCGGCCGTTCACAAACTGTACTTATTGCTGCTACTTATTTTTCACATGCTTCAATTGAATGGGAACATGTTTACTTTTCAACATCTCCCCCCCCCCCTTAAACTTGTTCCTCCTCGACCTCTAACTCCAAGTTGTTTCTTCAGATTCTGGAACACTTCAGCTTTCAATGCTTTTGTGAAAATATTTGTAATTTGATTGCTTGAACTTACATGGACAAGCTCAACTTCTTTTTTCTTGATGGATTCCCTTATGAAGTGGAATCGTGTGTCAATATGTTTTGACCTTTCATGATGAACTGGATTCTTTGCCAAGGCTATCGCTGATTTGTTGTCCACATAAATCTCTATTTTTTTAATTAAACAGACCTTACCCAAGGATTTTATCCCTCGTGGCGGTCAAGGGTTTAGCCGAACACCCCTAAGCCTTAACATAATATAAGAAAATAAAAGTACAAGGAGGGAAACATAAACCTTACCTCCAAAATTAAGGTGGTTCATAAGTCGAATAGCCTACTAAGGCCATTTGACTTATCCCCATTCACAAGATAGATCAAACTTAGACTATGTACCTAAGAGAGGACTCCTCTCAATAAATAGTTATAAGAAAGCGTAAATAAGGGACACTCTCCTCTTATATGAATATAAGCAGAAGTGTATGCAAATATAGAAAAAGGTAAATTACATATAGACCTGCAATATGACCATTGCAACTTTAAGGAGAAATCCAAAGCCTAATAAGTCTTGTTTGGTCTTTTTTCAATTTGGTCTTCTAATGTTTGCCATCCCTTGTTTGTCCAAGTCAAAGTAACTTTGGTTGTATGCGCTCAAGTATAGACCTTCATGAATTGGAACAGCTACTACTGTAGCTTGTTGCATCTTTGCAAGTTGTTGACTGTGTTTAGACAATGCCTCAGTTGTGGAGTTGGCTTATCTAAAGGTATGATTACATTTGGAAACTTCGAGGTGGTTGAGCAACTACTGCAGCTCTGCAGATTGTTGCTGGTTGTTGGATGCTGGAATTCCAAGGTTGTTGGGTGTTATCTTATAGAAAATTAGATTAGAAGAGTTCATGGTTTTGCTCCTTTTTTACCTGACCAGGTTCCAAGATGATGTACAAGTGAATGTCCCATCTAAATTTAGCTTCCAACATGTTGTATCTGGAATGTCAGGTTGATATTTGAAGAAAGTACTGAGGATCTTCTGTAACAGGTGTTGTGGGGCATGTTGTCTCACCTTCTCTTCATTCCACACCTCATTAATCAAGAACTTAGAGACTGTGATATTGTTAAGTCTAGGAATATAGTCAGTGTGATTAGCTAGAGGGCCTATTCCTAACCAATCATCCCACTAGAAGCTGCAAGAACCTGAATTAATGTGCCACTGTATATGAGGTTCAATATCAGATTTGTTAGACATTATGTGCTTCCACATAAGTGATTGACCACTATGTCATTTCTTGATTACTGGATTTTCCCTTTGGAAGTACTTGGATTTCATAAAGTCCCCCCCACAGAGTTTTCTTAGACCTGAAGATCCACCATTGTTTATACTGCAAAGCTAGACACACACCATTTAGGTTTTTCATGTCAATCCCTCCTTCTTCAGTAGGATAGCTGAGAGTCTCCCATGATGCCCAATGGTATTTTTGTCACGCCCCGGAAGGGTACTCTAGACGTGGCCGGCACTCAAAAATCATTTCTGGCCTTCAAGCAAATCACTTGATCCAATCACACTTTCATTCAGTTACACTCTATTAGCGGAAGACTCAAATCATAAGAATACTATTCATAATAAGGCCAAAGGCCAACCACATCTCCATTCAACAACTAAAAAAAATAAAACTAGTCACAACGAAACAATTCAGCATCATCCACACTCTAGTCTATGAAGCCTCTATCAACAATATAAGAGGTGCCAATGACAAATTCATGGCTACCACAAATCAAAATAAAGGAAAACTAACTCAAAGCTGAAAAGATAACTGCGGTATCCTCCGAAAACAAGGAGGACTCACCAACTAGCTGGAAGTGAATAGATCTTCAACGATGCGCCTGTTGATGATCTCTAGTACCTGTCTCTACATCATGAAACGATGCAGGCCAAATGATGTCAGTACGTGGAATGTACGAGTATGTAAAATGGCCGAATGAAACATACATCAAGGTGGGATCAAATCAACTCAGAATCTTAACTCAGAAGAAGGCACAACTCAATCAAGATGTTCTGAGTCTAAACAAAATATAATTTAGACAGAACCAATCACATACAATCCAGCCCAATCCATCCCAATCCGACTCAGAGCACTATCAAGACCTATATGGGAGTTTCTCTTATCCGACAACCATCACTTATGAGCCAGTGATAGTACAACAAGCCGACGTTGTTGCCACGTCCGTTCATACCTTGCCAGGGTACGAACGAATCAACAAATCATAAATTCATAACCAATCAAGTCCTTTTATATTAGGACAGTAATTTGGAAAACATCCGACTTTAACAGTCCAATTCCTTCCTACGTTTGGCGACGTAGTTATTGGATTCAAGTTATTACTTACTCTTACCCAATTCGATGTTCGATACTCCTCCCAAGACTCAATGCTCATAAAACTCTATCCAATCAATTCAATCTAATCATATCGACCAGTCTCATTTGGACCTTTGTCAATTCATCAATTCTATCCCAAATCAAGCCTCTTGACCAATCATATTATCCAATCAACCCCAATCTTATATATTTTTTTAAAGGCATGTTAAAGACAATGGCCTAGTCTATATCTCTTTTATTTTTATTTTTAGGAAATCTCAAGAATATTGCTTAGTTTACTTTCTGTCATCACCTTTGACTAGAAAGAATGTCTTTCCATAGTGTTCTTTTGCCAAACATTATTATTTAATAACTATCCAAGTTGTCCCAAACCAAACCAAACACTTCACGTGAAATTAGGAAATAAATGATAAAGTTAGCTTTTTCTATATTATTAGAATATATCAAAGTGGAAGTATTATATGAATATACTAATAGAAATATAACGTTTTCTTAAATATAATTTAATTTCATGATGCTAATGGAATTCCATTGAGGCATCAACTCACAGAAATTGGATTCATGCTAACTAAAAGGTTAATCAAATATTGTCCCCATCTTATTTCTAGCAATTTGGATCTGTGAAGGTGTTAAACTAATGAAAACATCCTAACCAACATTTTATTATTCTTTCTATGTTCCATCATTTGGTAATTGAATTAAACTGTAACGTACCAACGGATTTTAAGTTACTGCAAGTTAATTATCTATTGCTAATATAACAAAAATATGTTTAACAACTCATATCAATCAACTCTTAGACATAACAAAATATGTATAACAACTCATATCAATCAAATTTTAGACATAACAAAATATGTATAACAACTCATATCAATCAACTCTTAGACATAACAAAATATGTATAACAACTCATATCAATCAACTCACAAAATATGCATAACAACTCATATCAATTAACTCATATCAAACATGAAACATTTATCAATTTCTCAACTTATCAATATCAACATAACAAAATCAAGTTAATAGATGTATGAACTCATTAGGACATAAATCTATCAAGAAAACTCAATTCTTATGAAAATTCAATCTCAAAGAAGATGTAGGGCACATGGTAAATTTAATCCATGTTTTTAGTAGCCTTACATACCTTAGTGTAGATTTTGAAGAAACCTTGATGTTAAGTCTTCAAAGGGAAACTTGAATCCTTGAGTTTGAGAGGATTTTATTGGAGATAATTTGAGAAAAAAGGGGATAAAGATTTGGGTTGTTTGGAGAGGAAAAAGACTGAAATTATGATCCAAAACGCGTCTAGTTATGTATATAGATATTAGGTAATTTTACCAAAATATCCCTACAAAATCTGGAAAATCGGCCAAAATTTGCTGCAGGTCTTCTCTGTTCGATCAAGCATAACTTTTGACTCCAAACTCAGAAAAATACAATCTTGGTGGAATTGAAAAGAAGACTCAAATACCTTTAATTGAATAGGTTATGGGACACCCAGTTCATTATATTTTAGGATATATAGTCGTTTGAAGTTGACCCTTATACTAATTCATTCGAAAACTTAGCCGAAAGGAATTCTTCGGACTTGGCTTGATTTTTTTTGGGATCCCTTATGACCCTAAATCACATAAAATATTTTAAATACTTATGAATCAATCATATATCATATATACCATTTGAAGCCTTCGAGTTCGATCTTATACGTACATGAAGAATGGTCCGAATCTTAGTGGGAAAAAAATTGGGGTATTACAATTTTCTCTTCTCTTTATCCCATCCCCAAAAAAAGTCTGCTATAAGAGACTTAATTTGTTTGAGGGTAGTGGCAGTAGCAGTAATAGCAGACAAGAGATGAATTGGGATTGATTGCAACACAGATTTCATAATAGCAGCTCTTCCCCCATAGCTGAGTATCTTAGTCTGTCATCCTTTGATTTTGGATATAACTTTAGCAACCATATTAGTGTAATATATAATCCTCTGCCTCCCTATGTATAAGGTACATCCCAGATAAGTGATAGGACCATAAGATACCTTGAAACCAATGGTGTTAGTAACCCTTACAATAATTTCTGGATTAGTATTCAAAGGGATCAAGCACTGACTTTTTTCTTTGTTAATGAGTTAGCCTGAGGTCTGTTCATACACATACAATGTCTTCATGATCAGCTTGATAGAATATCTGCATGTTGAAGAGAATATGATTATATCATCAGCAAAGCTTAACTGATTAATCAAGGGACCTTTTTTATTCATGTGAAAGCCTTTATACAAGTAGTGTTGATGAAGGTTGTTGAGCAATCTGGAAAGAACCTCAACACCTATTATAAAGAGAGCTGGAGACAATGGATCTCCTTGTTTGAGATCTCCGGAAGAGTGGAAGAAGCCATGGCTACTTCCATTGATAATAACATAATACCAATTATTAGACATTATCCTCCAAATCATATCAATGTACAACTCCCCAAATCTCATTCTTCTCATAACTAGACATATAAATGACCAAGAGACCCTATCATAGGCCTTAGCCATGTCCAATTTAATAACTACATTATCCCCAAGATTTGGTTTTTTGATGCTATGGATGATTTCTTGTGCAAGCATTATATTTTCAGATATGCTCCTTTCTTGAACAAAACTAGATTGGTTTTCAAAAATAAGATGTGGAAGAATGGGGGTAAGTCTGAGAAACAACACTTTGGAAATAATTTTGTTGGTAAAGTTACTGAGAGATATATGTCTAAAATCTGTCAACATATTAGGATGGTCTACTTTTGATAGTAGAACCAAACATGCATGAGATATATACTTGGGAATAGAATGGCTAGAGAAGAAGAATAGAACCAAGTTTAGCAGGTCTTCACTAATAATGTCCCAGCAATTATGAAAGAACTTTCCATTCTTACCATCTGGACCGGCAGTAGAATCAGGACTCATAGCAAAAATAGATCTTTTCAGTTCATCTTTAGTAGGCATAGCATTGAGGATTTAGTTTTGTTACTCTGTGATGCTCTTGGGGATACAATTAATGAATTCCTCTTTTATCAACACCTCTTTCCCAGCAGTAGCAATATTCTGATCACCTTGAATGGTATTGCCCTGGTCATCATTGATTTTATGGTTAAATAGTCTTCTTCTCCTTCCTATGATGATAGCATGGAAATATCTGGAATTCATATCTCCATCCTTAAACCACTGAAGTTTAGTTTTTTGTTTAAGGATGGACTGTTCTATCTTCAGATATCTGATATACTGAGCATTCACATGGTTGAGCTTGGTTCTATTACCCTCAGAGTTGTCATGAATGAGATCATCTTCTGCTTGCTTTATTTTTTCTTCAAAATCTTTGACTGTTGTATATATGTCACCATATTGTTGTCTTGACCAATTGCTAAGAGTATTAGCTAGCCTCTTAAGCTTCAGGTGGAATATTCTCATAGGGTTTCCTTCAATTGGCCTTTTCCAACAAGTTTTAACAGTGTCCAAGAATGTTTTATTCTCCACCCAATATTGAAGGAACTTGAAATATTTGATGTGGTTATTGTGATTATCCTTACATTCAAGTAAAAGGGGGTAGTGATCAAAACTTGTAGAAGCCAAATGAGTCACTGTAATTACAGGCATACTCTCTAAGCATCTATCATTTACCATGGCCCTATCCAATCTCTTCCATATTCTAGCATCCTTGTCCCTGTTATTACACCATGTAAAGTTTTGACCACGAAATCCTAAATCATTAAGGCCACATGCTTCAATTATATGAACTCAAAGCTTTTGTTCATATTGTAAGGTTTTCCTCCTAGCTTTTACTCAACATCAGTGATCACATTAAAGTCTCCAATAGTGCACCAAGGTTTTTCTATGTCAGCAAACTTCAACATCTTCTCCCAAAGACTTTTTCTCATGTAATCCTTACACTGGCATAAACAAATATGATAATATGAGAGATAAAAGCAGACACATGTTTAATTTCACAAGTAATCTACTATTCATCTTGGTCTATAATGGAGTAATCCACATCTTGATTCCAGAAAAGTCAAATTTTGTTATTAGAATTATGACTAGCACTGTCCATTCTAAACTAATTTTTGTAATAGTTGAGCTGAGATTGACTATAAAAGGGTTTAAAAATTTCTAACATAGAAAAATTGCGGTAGTCTTTGAGTTTTTGGAGTCTATCCAGGGCACCTTGAGTATCAATACTTCTTGCATTCCAGCATATTGTACTAATCATCAAGATTTCTAAGTTTTGGACCTTGTGTTAATGCTACTCTTACAACTAGCATTATCTGTACTTGTGGTGATCTCCTATTTTTTGTTTTTCTTCTTTTCCTGCTTACCCCTAGGTGATAGACCATTCTTCTCATAAATCTGTTGCACTTCATCCTGAAATGTATTATCTATGGCAGAACCAAATGCCTTCAAGAGATGGGCACTTGTTTCATCATCCTCATCATGAGTTTGTTCCCTTAGATCAGGATCATCTTCATCTTCAGAGTGAGTAACTTTGTATTTATCATTAAGATCATTTGACATGGCTCTCTTATTAAGGATCAACATCTCATTAGAGCTGGCTTGAATCTATAGGGATGCCACATGAATCCCTGCCTATTCTTCAACCAAGACATAGTTTTCCTTTTGTTGAGAATTATCAGAATGAGTTTTTCCTGTCTTAACTTATTTTTTCTGCAATGTCTCTCTCTTCTTCTTACTCAATGATAGAGTAGATTTATTATTTAGAATCTAAGGATTGGTACCCTGATTTGTTTTGTTGATATTTGGAGATTTAAAACCTCCCATATCAGTCTCATTACCCTAAAGTCTGACTTCAAAGCCTTTCCTCTGTCATTATCATCTGCTTAGACATCAGCATGCTGAAAGTGAACATTATGTCTTGTAATAGTTTGAAATATAGTAGCAGGGGCTTTATAGTCTTTCCTATGGTCAATCAAAAGAACTTCCCCCAGGTATCCCTTTCCTACAAGTTAGTGTGTGTCTCCTGTATTCCTTCAACCTCACCTCCATCAACTACTTCAGCAACAACAGCAAAATTATTAAGAAAATTAGAGTTACTGGGGGAGCCATGTGGGTGTGGGAGCATTGAGTTAATACCTGAGATACTCATATTGAGAGTATTAATATTCTGATCAAAGTTTTTATTTTCAAGGCCAATATTTTTTTGTTGTTGTCTCTCTTTTAGCAGATTATCATTTTCCTGACTTTGTTTTGTTCCATTATCTTGGACCACCTATTTTAAGGGACTAGAGGGATTGGAATTGACATTCAACTTGGGATAGGGGGTTGATTTTGGACTCCAGAGTCAATATTACATTCTTGGAGAACATTTTCCTAAAATTTAGCATATATACATGTTTGCTGAAGTTGTTGCTCTGACTAAAGCCTTGTTACAGGTGGTTGACTGGGGCTTTGGCTCTTTCCTTGTTGTATGTGTTGTGGTTGTTTATTTTGTGCATTGGCTTGTTGATTGGTTTTCTTTCCTTTTCTTTTTTGAACTTTCCATTCCTCTTGATCTTGATCCTTCTTTTTACTATCAGTGTGGGTCATAGTTGGTTGATCTGTGTTACCTGCAACTTTCTGATCAGTACATGGAATGTAGGAGTATGTAATATGGCAGAATGAAACATACCTCAAGGTAGAATAATACCAGTTCAAATATCTCAAGTCATAAAGATAAGAGAGACTCAATCAAAGTGTCATAAGTCTAAAGTAAGAATACCTTTTTAGACAAAGATCAATCATATACCATACAATCCAATCCAATCATGTACAATACAGTTCAATCAAATTATTTACAATTTGATCCCATCCAATCATGTACAATCCGATCCAATCTAATCATATCTCATCCGATTCAATCCAATCATATACAATCGGTTCAATCTGGTCAAATACAATTCGATCCAATCCAATCATATACAATCTGATCCAATTCAATCACATACCATTCTATTCAACCCAATCACATATCATCTAATTCAATCCAATCTAATCATACACAATCCAATCACATATCATCCAGTCCAATCCAATCATATATAATTCTATTCAACCCAATCACATATCATCTAATCCAATCCGATCCAATCATACACAATCCAATCACATATCATCCAGTCTAATCCAATCATATACAGTCAACTCAACAATCAAGTCAAAGGACTCAACTCAATAAATATGTAAATTAGAACTTAGTAATGTGATATAATCCAACTCGATTATCAACAAGCTCAATTAAGCCAATCAAATCATGCACAATTCACTCAATTTGGGAGTTTCTCTAACCGACAACAATCCCACCACCTATAAGTAGGTGATGCACAATGAGCCACGTCGTTGCCACATCCGTCCATACCTTGTCAGGGCATGAATGAATCAACCAATCATGGGTTCCATCGATCAGTCAAGTCCTATCATTTCAGGATAATAAAATGGGAAACATCCGACTTTAACGGTTTGATCCTCCTACGTTGGTGGCGTAGTTTATGGGATTCAAGTATGGACTATACTCTTACCCAATTCGGTGCTCGATACTCCTCCCAAGACTCAATATGCACATATCTATCAAGTGAGTAAAATATTCAAAATACTCATTTAGTCTCTTAGAACTTAGTTTCAAATGAACTTATTTAGTCTCATTGGACTCTTTTCAAAACTCAATCCATCTGGTCTCATTGGACCTTCTTTCACAATCAACTCATTTCAATCATCAAACTCTTCTTTCTGAATTTGATACCATCTTAATCAATGAATGCAGAAAATATTAGATGCATTTAAAACATAATTTCAACTCCTTAACTCAAACTCAAAATAGATATTTTTATGTAAAAATACTCAACTCGTTTATACTCAAAATACTCATGTTCATAATAATTAAAAGACTTCTCAAACTCAACTCATGCTTAAACTCTTTTTAAATCATAGATGAAAATAATCACTCTTTAAACTCAAATTAGTGTATAAATAGTTTGTGCAAAAATGTTCACAAATTATTTATTTAAAACTCCTTCTCAAAAGATCATTTATTTTCAAATGTTCATAAGACTCCAATCAAATTAAATTATGCAAATCACATATCACATAATCACATTAGACTCCAATCCACTTCATCACACAACATCCTCATCAACATAACCTCTTCATTCACATCATCATCAAATAACATCATTCACATCATCATCAAATATCATCATCACATCATCATCAAACATCTACTCCAAAATCCTTATTTAATTCTATGTTCAATTTATAGGGAGAAAAGGACATTCTAGCTCTACCAATATTTTATTTCTTTTTATGCCATTCACATTCATAACTATCCCAATTCTCATATAACTCAAAATTAATTTCATCAAATTCATATAAAAAAATACCTCATTTCACTATGAAAATAATATTGTTTTTATTATACATAAAAACCATCAATCTCATCCTCAAGATAAATTTTGACCAAAAAGAAATCTCATCTTGGGTTCATGTGAATGAATACATGAATCCATACTCTCAACAAAGTCAACTCAAGAACATCATTAACACATTTTAGTAATATTCTATAGTTTAGAAAATTTCAAGAAAACCTTCATAGAAGGTTCAAATCTTTCACAACTTCTATCCAACACATCTATGGGCATATGGAAGAACTAAATCCATATTTTAGGTTAGCCTTACATATCTTGCTTGAAGATCATCTCACTGGAAACCAAGACTTGACTTAAAGATCTTGAATTCTTGAGCTTTTGAGGGCAAATCTTGTTGGAGATGTTTGGAAGAGAAGAGAATGGAGATTAGGGCTTTTTAGAGAGAGGCACAAGACTGAAAATATGGTCCAAATCGTTCAAGGCTAGAGTATATATAATTAGGGAAAAGTCCAATTTGTCCTTCCTCAAAAAATCTGAAAACCTAGGCAAAAACTCTCCTGGCGCTATAGTGGCGCGCAGCGCCACTGCAGCGCCAAGTCAAAATAGGCTTAAAAACCCTGCAACCTAATAGTGGCGCATCGCGCCAAGGACCAAACTACTGAGGTTGTTTTCTGGAGCTATAGTGGCGCGTCGCGCCCTTGCAGCGCCAAGCCTAAATTTTCTGGATTCTGGAAAATGGGCTTAAAAACCCTGCACACCTAATAGTGGCGCATCGCGCCAAGGACCAAACTACTGAGGCTATTTTTTGGCGCTATAGTGGCGCGTCGCACCCTTGCAGCACAAAGCCTAAATTTTCTAGGTTTAGAGTCCAGGCTCAAAATTCCTGCAGTACTAGTCTATAGAAAAAGGGTCATAACTTTTGACTCCGAACTCCAAAAATTATAATCTTAGTGGCGTTGGAAAGAAGACTCAAAGACCTTTAATTTTGGGCCACCCAGTTCATAATATTTAAAGAAATATGGTCATTAGAAGTTGACCCTTATACGAACTCATTCGGAAACTTAGTCGAGACTAATTCTTTGGACTCGACTTGGTGTTAGAGATGTCTTATGACCCTAAACTACATCTAATACCCTTCAAATACTCAGAAATTAATCCTAACTCATATATAAAATTACAAGTCCTTGGGTTCGAGTTTACACACATGCGAAGAAATGTTTGAGTCTTTGCAAAAAAAAATCTGGGGTGTTACACTCAAGTAGCCACCACGTCTCCCCAAAATTCTTTTTAGACATTCTTCTTTTTCAACATGAAATGAACCATATTGAGTATGGTTCTATTTTTTCTCTCAGACATGCTATTTTTTTGAGGTGTCTGTGGCATAGTGAATTGATGTATGATTTTATGACCTTTGAAGAACTTTTGAAACTCCAATGAGGTATATTCTCCACCTCGATTGGTCCGCAAACATTTGAATTTGTAGCCGATTTATTTTTTTACTTGACTCTTGAATTCTTTAAACTTTGTAAAAATTTCACTCTTTTCCTTCAGCATGTAGATCCACGTTTTCCCACTATAATCATCAATAAAAGTTAGGAAATACTTGTTACCACCATTGGATTCAGGCTTGATTGGTCCACAAACATCTGAGTGTACAAGATCCAGACGTTGTCTTGCTCCTCTTTTCTGTAACTCCTGAATGATTTTCTTTGTTGCTTTCCAATAACACATACTTCACATAATCTACTAGGAGATTCAATTTTTGACAGACCTGTCACCATGTTGTTTCTCTTCAACAACTTTAATGATTCAAAATTTAGATGGCCATAACGATGATGCCATAAGGTAGATATCTCCAATGTAGTTACTTTGAAACAATTCTTCTTCTTGATATTCTATTCTTTGTCATATGCACTCGAATAATAAGCCTGTCATTCTTGTCTCGAATGTTAAGCATCAAATTCTTCAAATTTATGTCAAAGTCTTTTTCCAATAGTTGACCGCCACTCAAGATATTGTTCGTCATATCTGACACATAGAATACATCTGATATGCATATTCTTCTATTATTTTTAAGTTGAAAGACAATGTTACCTTTTCCTTCAATTGGTCGTTGAGAAGAATCTCCAAATGTGATACTTCCAAGATTTCTTTCTTTAAGTTCAGAAAAGAATTCTTTCTTTCCACACATATAATTAGACGCTCCTATATCTAAGATCCACGTAATTGACTGGAACGGTTCTTCATTTTTGTATGCCATCAACGATAAATGTTCTCCATTTTCTTCTTGTGTGGCTGTATTCACCTTTTCTTCTTCAGGTTTAGGATTATGCCAACACTCGAAAGAGTAATGGTCATATCCTTTGCAAGAGTAACACTTATCGTTACTTTTATCATTCCTACCATTCTCTGGATTGTACCATCACTCAAAAGCATAATGTCCATAGCCTTTGCAACAATGACACTAGACTTGACTTTTATCTTGCCTTCCTCCAGTATTTTTTCTACGTCCACGAACTCTACTATTACTGCGACCACGGTCTCTACCACAATCTTGTTAGCCGTCATTCTTGTCATTGTTTCTTTGATCATTCAGATTGACATCTCGATTGCCTCGTCCTCTTCCTCATTGGGCAAAATATCTTCCTCTTTGACCACCACCTCGGGTTGATCTATTATTCTTTAATGTTGAACTGGCCTGGAATGCTTGTTCTAAGGAACTTTCATCTACCCATCTCAGTAGCCTTTGTTCATAGGCTTTCAAGGATCCCATGAGCTCTTCTACCATCATCTTCTCTAAATCTTTTGATTCTTCTATGGCAACTGTTACAAGATCATACTTCGAATCTAGCAATCGCAATATTTTTTCTATGACTCAAACATCACTAACCTCCTCTCTGTTTCTTCTCATTTGATGAGTAATTGAAATTACGTTGGAGAAGTAGTCTGAGATAGATTCTGAGGTTCCTTGACACAATGCTTCGAATTGAGCTCGCAATGTTTGTAGGTGGATCTTCTTCACTTTGGATGCTCCTTCATATGTTTTCTTCAACATCTGCGAAGCATCCTTAGATTTCTTTGGGAGAGATTTATTTGAAGCTTGATTCATCCATTCCTTGATAGATTGTAAATAGAGCTTTTTTTCTCCTGCTTCTTCAACTCTCATAGTTCTTCTTCGTTCTCGTCCGTTTCTTCTTCCTTTTCGTAGCCATTTTCGACGAGATCCCATACATGAAGAGATCCTAGAAATGCCTCCATTTGCAAGCACCATCTTGCATAATTATCTTTGGTCAAGAGTGGTACCTGTAATGAACTAGTAGATGCCTTTTTTTTTCTCAACCACTCAGTTTTTCACTTCTCTTTTTTTTTTCCATTCAATAACTCTATCTTCATGTAAACAAAAACCTCCTTTCTTTTTTTAATTAAACTCTTACACGTATGCACACATTTTTCTTTAATATCTTCCACTAAAATAAAACTCACCACCTTTCAATAAAACAAACGGACCTACATAGCACTACTACTTTTTTTAAAATTAAAGTCTTACAGCACACATTGCACTCTCCACTCCCTTTTCTTTATTCTTCTTTTTTCATCTCAATCTCAAACAGAGCATTCTTGCTCTCTACAATTTTTTGTCTCTTGCTAATCTCTCAAGATCACTCCAGCTCTCTCCGGCTCTAATGCCACATATAGGATATAGAAAAAAAATATGTAAGATATATGTATAGTAGGAACTCACTTTTTTATATCTCAAACACAACACCAGTACATATGATTTCTATATCTCTTTGTTGTTATACAACTTCTACTCTGCTTATGCTTCTTACAATCTCAAAACATACATCTCTATTTATAACAATACAATCACACATGTGCTTAATTATTTTTCAAATGATGGTTCACATTTTCAATGGTCGGCAATCACCTTCACCGACGTTCATGCATTCTTCAATATCAGCTGCACCATCTTTTCTTCCTTGTATGATTTCTTCAATGGTCGGCCGTTCACAAACTGTACTTATTGCTGCTACTTATTTTTCACGTGCTTCAATTGAATGGAAAAGTGTTTACTTTTCAACACTTTCTATATACAGATAGATTTTTTTTATGGAATAATATGATCATCTAGACGTAGCCACATAACTCTCAATGTTGGATTTCTGTTGAATTAGATCTTTGGAACTAACGAAAAAGGGCTCAAAACTCACGCAAGCACGAAGCTATCGCTCCCCCCACCTAGTAAAATACAACAATCACAACCTACTTAAATTCAAAAGGAAGGACAACGATTTGACAATAAGCAAATCGTTTGTTTCAATCAGCAGTTGAATTTGACAGGGATTTTTATATAGAAGAAAGACAACTACTACAAACACACTTAAACATTCTAGTACTTGAATTTCGTATAAAGAAACTTAGGGGCTGCGTCCATGAGTCAGACGTAGATTAATCTACTTGTCGAATACTTAATAACCAAATAAAATTTTAAAAATTCCCAGAAAGCTTCCAAATTTTAGTGTACGTACGTACAACATAGAGTAATTTTAAAAGAAAATAAAAATAAAAGGGCAAATTTAGACCTTTTCCTGAAGTATTTTTACACATGAAATATCCATTGTGACAAGTTTTGGATTGGATTCAGAACCTTCCAGTCTACGTTGGAGCTCAAGTACTAAACTATCTAACAAATAACTCAAAAATAATATAAAGCAATATTTCAAGATGTGCACTACAATGACTTTGACACAACCGAATGTAATTTCAAACATAACAATTATTCAAGAAATTTCATCATTCAATTCAATAGATCGAATTGACGTGTGGCCACCATTTTAAATTGAATCTCCCACGTTTTCCTATATGTTCAAAATAAAATGAGAAATTAAAAAAAAACATTATTATTGAAATTGAAGAGAAGGATGGATAGCTAGTGAAGGATAATGGGTCTCTATTTATAGTGGAGTATAGGGGAAATTGCTAAGTTGAATATATAAACTTGGAAAATATGTGGAAAGAAATTAAAGGGCACGCATTGTTGATTTTTTTTTAAAAAATAAATAAATAAATGGATTATAGTATTTGGTGACCTCTTACTAAAATTAAGTATTCGGATTCTTGGGGCTAGTGGGGATAGAGTTGCTTGAACTTGAATATAACAATACAATGAATTACTCTATATATTAAAACATGTGAGTTACTATTTTATTAAGTTAAAAATTAATATTTATTATGAAAATTTATGTATAAATTATAATTATGGTATATGTAATCTAATTGTCTAAGAACTTAGCAATTGAAGTTTTTATTTGTGGAAAAAATGGTGCAAATCTTATTGAAACTTTTTTTGTTGAGAAATTCCTTTCAAATTTTCTTTTTCCGAAAACACGAAGTATGACTATATGAGTTTAATTTGTATTCACTTTTTTAAAAAAATATATGTGCATCCATTTCGAATTAATTTTGGATATACGGTATCTGAAGTTAATCCTAACAAATTAAAGTCTAGCTTCAGACATTATGTTTGAAGTTTCCTATAATTAAAGTTCAAGTACATATAGCTAAAAATCGATCATTTTTGCCTCAGTTAAATCATTTTTGCTTGAACTTCAGTCCTTTCAATCATTTTTCCTGATTTCAATCAATTTTCCCTGAAATTCAGTCATATATACATGAACTTGGAATAAAAATGGCTGAAATCGGACAAAAAAGTCTAACTATTTTTACCTATACTTCAGTCATATGTGTGTAACGACCTGCACGCATGATTGGCTTGTTCTTTAGATCTTTTCCCCCCACTTTGATCCTTTCTTTAGCTTCATTATGCTATTTATAACTTGCAGGAATGCATGACATGATTTCTGAGGTGATCGAATATGTTCTAGAAAAGATATCAATTGGTTGATATTTCTTGTAAGAAATAATGGTTATGTAATTGATATTGGAGACGGATAGTTATTCAAGAGCCACTAGTTAAAACATAATTACAATATATATATATATATATATATATATATATATATATATATATATATAAACTAATAGCGTATTTCTTTAACTCCTAGCCTTCACACTAATTAATTTGATTTCAAACGTGGGGAATCTTAGCTTTGCAAGACAAATATGCTTGAACAAAGAATGTTGCATGATACTTCCATGTAGTAAATATTATTTTATTGTTTATAATTAGTTGTCTATCATTGAATTCCCCCAAATCGACTTTGTTGACCTGACTAATATTAAATTTCTTCCCTTATATAAATCAAACAAATCATTCTTCCATTCTATCATACCTTAATTAAATCTCTTACAATTATATTGGAATTGAAAGTTTGTAGGTTCGATGGAGTTGATTTCGAAAATATTCCATGGAGACTTGAATAAGAAATGGAGATCAAGAAGAAAGTATGATAGTGTAGATGGTGTTGGAAGGAAGAACATAAAAGTTACTAGGTTTGGTGGGAAGAGATCATCAATATGGGAATTCATAAGTAAAAGAATTTTCAAGGCTCGACAAGTTGAAATGAGTTATACAAATAAAGAATTTGACAATAGATTGATATATGAGATATACAAGTCTGTTGCGCCTTCTATGGAATTGCATTCCAATATGTAGAGGAAAAAACATCCACTTTTTTTTCTTATTACTTTTATTCAGCCTCTATATAAAGATTAAAGAGAGGTTTGACATGATATCTTTATTTTATTTTTCATCTACAATTCAATACAAACTTGTGTGCTGCCATAGTTTGAAAATTTTGTTTAATTTATCACTTATCCATATAGACTTGCGTATGCATTTGAGCGCAATATTAAACATCTAGTTTAAATGGACAAGAAAAAGAAGTTTAATAATGAATACTAAAAAATTGCACCTTGTGATTTTAAACCTAACATGTTTATAAATATAACATATCAAAAAATATTCTTTAAACCTTGAAGTTAAACATATCATATTATTGCTACAAAAGTGTGTTATTAAGAGTAACATGTAATATATAGAAATGTGACATTATTTCATAAATAGAAAGAAAAATATGGAAAGCAAATTATTTGCACCTCATCAAACATGCATAAAATGAAACTAGAACTCACTCGAGATCGCAATCGTGCATGGTGTTGTAGTCAGGGTCGTGTTTCAATCAGTATTGAGGTCAGATCCTGAGTCAGGTTCTGCATTGGGTCGGGACATGGATCTAGGTGCGAGGTCATAATATTTGCTTAAATTATACCTAAATATTTTTAGGATACTATTTTTTTCTTATTAACTGAACATCAGAAAATAAATTAAAAAAACATTTATTTTTTAAAAAATAAAAAGAGCATTGTTTTGGTACGGAACACACCCTAATACTCACTTCTCATTTGTCAACTTATATAATTATCAATCTTTGAATAAAAATTTGTAAGAAAGTATTATTCCTACTATCCGTCATACTAAGGACCATTTGGACATGTGATATGATCAAATCATAATTTAAAATCAGATTGATATAAAGTTGAAATTTTATTTGGACATATAATTTAAATTTTTTAAGGTTGCATTTTTTTTCATAAGAATAAAACCCTACAAGTTGTGAAACTATTAAAAGATCCTCAATTCCTATACAATCTTACCAAATGCAAGCAAAGAAAAAAAGATCTTACCAAATGAGCAAACCATAGTGCATAAACAAAGTATCGGAATATTCTAAAGCGTCGCTTTGATAAATCGCATATCTCCACATTCCTCTAATAAATAAATATTTGAGATTACAGACTTTCAAATACACATAATTTTATAAAAATTCACTAATCAACAATAACAGTAACTAATTATTCTTTAATATAATCGGGCAATACCAAATATGCATCTCTTTTTGGAACTTTAAGTGATGGGTCTTTTTTACAAAATATAAACTTATGGGTCAAGTCATATATTTAAAATCATGATTTGAAATCACAAATCATGTGTTTTTTAGGAGAATTTAGGATTTCAAGTTATAAACCTAAATGGCATATCCAAACATTGCATCGAAATCATGACTTCATATCGCATATATAAAAAAGCAAGCTAATTAATTTTGCTTCATGAACGCAGCTTTACAAGACAAACATGGTAAAATAAAGAATGTAGCAGGATACCTCCATGGCTCCATGTATTATTGTTTATTAATTGTTAATTATAATATATACTCGTGATTATCATTAGTCATTAAATTTCCCCCAATCGACTTTGTTGACCAGCTTTCTATCACACGCCTATTTCAAATTTCTTCCCTTATATAAACCAAACACTTCATTCTTCCTTTCAATCATACCTTAATTACATCTCTTACAAACATATTTGAATTGAAAGATAATTTGTAAGTTCGATGGAATTAATTTCAAAAATTGACTTTCATGGAGACTTGAATGAGAAATGGAGATCAAGAAGAATTCTCAAGGCTCGACAAGTGGAAATGAGTTATACAAGTAAAGAATTTGACAATAGATTGATATATGAGATATACAAGTCTGTCGCGCCTTCTATGGAATTGCATCCCAATATGTAGAGAATTAACTAATCCCACTTATATTTTTTGGCAATAATTTTTGTTACAATTCTTATTTTGGACTTTGTGATATGACAAAATATATAAAATAGAAAAAGGAATGCTCTTAAACTATTTGAAATGAATAAAAATGCCCTCTGTTTATAGTTTGGTCCATAAATGCTCTTGTTATCAATACTTTGGTCCATAAATGCCCTTATTGTTATTAATGGATCAAAAATGCCCTTGTTACAAAATGGGTCAAAATTCTCTTTTTTGAATAAATATACCTTTTTTTAAAAATAAAAAAACAAATCTTGTTCCTTATAAAAATATTACTTTTAAGGAATTCTATTCTTGTTTTCTTTCTTTTTAAACCACTTTAAGTGGTAAAAATGTAGGAAATTATTTTATTCTTTGTAATCTCATTTTATCAATTAAAATAGAATAATTTCATGCACTCTAAGTTTTAACGAATAATATATGTCATATATATAAGATCATAATAAGTCAATCATTAATTTTAATTCAAATAACGATAAAAAATAATTATAATTAAATAAGAAATATTTTTAATTTTTTTTTTCTAATTGAAGTAGAATAAACATTTGCTAATAAAAGAAATATTATTAGGAAAAATAATGTTAAAAAGAAAATAAATAATATATTTGTTTGAAAAAAGGGCATTTTTAATCCATTAAATAACAATAAGGACATTTCTGGACCAAAGTATTGACGGCAAAATCATTTTTGGATTAAACTATAAACAGAGGATATTTTTATTCATTTCAAATAGTTTAAGGGCATATTTGACCCTTTTTCCTATAACATATCATATTCTGCTCTCAATTCAAAATTTTCAGTGTGCAAACCCCAAATTAACCAATAATATGTCTGAATATTCTTTCCAAGAGCTATTATTAGGGGAAGTAACGTGGAGAAATTAATTTTTCTTTTATCCTAGATGACAAAAATAGGAAAGTTCCAAGGTCAACGATTAGGGCAGAAGAACAGTGGACAGTTATCTGTTATAATACTCTTATGAGGGAAAAGTTGGGAGCTAGTCTTCTCTTCTCATTCTTTTCGTATTTAGTTTATTCGATCAGTGGTTGAGTTAAAATATAAAGTAAAATTGTGTAGAAGCCAAGGAGTATCAATATGTAATATATATATATATATATATATATATATATATATTATATATATATATATATATATATATAGAGAGAGAGAGAGAGAGAGAGAAAGAGAAAGTAAACGGAGCAAAATCGACGAATTGTGTACCTTATGTTCGCAGCGAAAGACGTCGATTTTGCTATAAATTTAAATTGCTCCAAATCGATTTCGTCTCTCAAGGAAACAGAGTACAATGCCACAAAGTAAGTGTCTTTGGTTGTTTAATGTTTGATTTGTGAAAGAAAGTTAATTGTTTTTTTTCTAAGTTTTATGGGCTTTTCTGTTCATTCGTCTCTTCTCTGTATGACGAAGAAGCTTTACTTTAAAAGGGTGAATATTCAGTTATCATGTAACCGTTTTCACTAGTTTTCAAAATTTGTGTTTATCCTCTTTTCAAAAATAATTTTGGATCGAATCGGGTCGGTCCACATGAGCGACCCATTATCCAAAACTTACATCTCCCACTTTGCACATGGTGGACAAGACCCAAGCCAATACAACATAAACTAGACACACAATTCATACAACAAATAGCTCATGCGGTTTGTGAGCATTAAGATTTACCTGTAAGGTCTTACAAGCCCTTCATAGGAATTCAATCACATGAGGAAGGAATTCACTACTTATTTGAGAATTCTCTTCTCATCTTTTTCGTATTTAGTTTATTCTATCAGTGGCTGAGCCAACATTTTGATTAAGAAGTGTCAAAATATAAAAAAGTAAAATTGCGTAGAAGTCAAGAAGTATCAATATGTAATATATATATATATATATATATATATATATATATATATATATATATATATATATATATAGAGAGAGAGAGAGAGAGAGAGAGAGAGAGAAAGTAAACGGAGCAAAATCGACGAATTGTGTACCTTATGTTTGCAGCGGAAGACGTTGATTTTGCTATAAATTTGAATTGCTCCAAATCGATTTCGTCTCTCAAGGAAACAGAGTACAATGCCACAAACTAAGTGTCTTTGGTTGTTTAATGTTTGATTTGTGAAAGAAAGTTACTTGTTTTTTTTCTAATTTTTTTTGGCTTTTCTGTTCATTCGTCTCTTCTCTGTATTACGAAGAAGCTTTACTTTAAAAGGGTGAATATTCAGTTATCATATAACCGTTACCACTATTTTTCAAAATTTGTGCTTATCCTCTTTTCAAAAATAATTTTGGGTCGAATCGGGTCGGTCCACATGAGCGACCCATTACCTAAAACTTACATCTCCCACTTTGCACATGGTGGAAAAGACTCAAGCCAATAATACATAAATTAACTAGACACATAATTCATACGACAAATAGCTCATGCGGTCTGTGAGCATTAAGATTTACCTGTAAGGTCTTACAAGTCCTTCATAGGAATTCAATCACATGAGGAAGAAATTCACTACTTATTTGAGAATTCAATTACTCACAATACCCAAACATCATTCACTACTTCAGTAGTTACTTATTTTATCCCTTAGGGGTCATTTGGTTTGGATACAAGTTATGATGTGATTAGTTATGTTGGGATAAGTTATGTTGGGATTAGTTATGTTGAAAGTAGTTTTTGTTGCTTATTTGGTTTGTCATATTCAAAATTATCTTCATTGCATAATTTCTAAGAATAAGTTGTTTATTTACAAAAATACCTTTCACATTATTTAGTTTATTTTTCTTACATTTTCTTTGCAAGCTTTAATTATTCATTCTTTAAAATAAAACTTTCATCTTATTTAACTTAAATATTTTTTTGTATGTATTTTCATGATTATACCGTGTGATTTTAAAATTAAACTTTCATCTTATTTAACTTAAAAATAAAACTTTCATCTTATTTAGCTTTAAAATAAAATTTCCATCTTATTTAACTTAAAAATAAAATTTTCATCTTATTTTAGCTTAAAAATAAAACTTTCATCTTATTTAGCTTAAAAATAAAACATCCATCTTATTTAACTTAAAAATAAAACTTCCATTTTAAGTTTATTAAAGTAAAATAAATTTTATTATTAAAATTATCTACATTTTAAAGTTATCTACATTTTAATTGATATATAAAGTATAATTTTTAAGTGAGTAATAAACTATTTAATTAAAAATGTGTAATTTAGTAATGAAGTGAACATTTTAAGAGAAACCAAAATATAAATAAACATAAGAATTAGACAAATAAATTCAACTTATAATATATTAATAAATAGAAATTGTATTTATAAAATGTAATTTTTTAATAGAAAAATATATTATCATAAAAATAACGATTAAGTAAGGTTGTGAATGTTACTATAAATGTTGTTAAAAATTATGTTAATATATATGAATATAAAAAGTGGTGTATAAAAGAGAGTTTAAGGACATCACCATCTTGGATCTAATCATCAAAGTCCTCTTTTGGGGACTGAAAAGGTATAGCCTCCATCCTACGTTGGCTACGTAGTTCTGGGGTTGAGTCAATTAAACTCTTACCCAACTCGATGCTCAATACTACTCCCAAAATATGTGTTCATATTAACATCATCATCTAGTTTTATTGGAAAATCATCAAACTCATCTTATTACCTCTTCATCAATCATTACACTTCAAAACATTATTTACATCTCATCAAAACATCTTACTCAAAACATCATTTACTCAAATTCATTTAAACTCAATTCTTTTGCTCTTTCAAAACTCAATAAAATACATATATAGTATTAATTCAAATCACTCTTTTTGTCAATAAATATTAAAAGCCAACATCTTTACTCAAAACACGTGTAAAAATATTCATGAACATCAAATCAATTAGGGTTCATGGAAAAGTAGCCATTAACAATAATTTCAATAATATGAGAGATAAAAATAATAATAATCTCAATGCATAAATATATTTAACTCAATAGAAGAAGAATTAATTCATTTAGAATTCAAGATTTGGGTAAAACTCAACTATAACTCAATTACGATAAATTTAACTATTGGGAGCATTCCTCGCTCGAAAGCCCACGATAAAGGAAGTACAAATTGGGCGGTCTGTGGACTTTTGTTGCTCTCCATGGATAATAGTGAGACTTAATAGATAAAGAAAAGGGTGGATACTTTTCCGGGTAGAAGGTGACAACCCTAATGAAACCAACGCCACTATTCTTGAACAACTTGAAGCCGAGCCTTCTTTTTGCACTATTACGGATATGAAAATAATGGTCAAAATCTGATTCAATTGTCAACTGCCCCTATCGGAAATAGGATTTTCGTAGTTGCAAAAATTTATTTTTTCGAGAAAAGGTCCCCTCTGGTTGGTCTAATAACTAGTCCAAAGGTTGGTCATTTGTCAGGATGAGAATGTGAGTTCTTCTTCCGGCCAGGATGATTGAGAAAGATTCAACCAATTTGAACCACTTTCTCGACTTCAGGGGGAGAATCTACCGTTGCTGGCTCCTGCATTTCCACGAGCGTGATCTCTCAAGAAGTCTTATTAACTTTGCGTTTAGCAATCCTGAAATGCCCGGAGACTCGGACTTTAGTTCAATTTGTAGTCAATATGTTTTATAGAAAAGTTCATCATTTATTGATGGATTTTTCAGGATTTTTCTTTCTTAGAATTGGAAGAAAAAGATTGAAATGACTGTGAACTCCCTTTCGCAAAAAGTCAACTTGGACTTCTTTCCTAAGCGGAGATTTGGACTACATGGACCTGCCGAACTCAATCAAATGCTATGAATAGCCTTACATACCTGGAATTCGAACCTTTACTCCGAATTGAAGAACTCAATGACCACTCTTGAACCCCTAGTCTTTTCTCCTCGCCGGAGCATTTTGTGTACTACTCGGAATATAAGAATCATCGGAATAATATTTCTACACTACTAAAAACTAAAATTATATTTGAGAATGAGTAAATAAGTGTATAGAGAGAAGAGTTGCTTGAGAAAGCTTGATGAATAAAATAAAAAAATAAGGTGGGTATTTATAAGTGTGGAGGAGAGACCTAACAATAAATAAAAATAATTACAAAAAATGATCTTAAAAATTCAATGGAGGATTGTGATCTTATCGATGATGTCAAATGGAGGACTATTGATGTCATGGGTGATGTCAAATGGATCTAAATCTTTCCATGGTTTGTGAGATGAACCTTCTTTTAACGGAATACCCTTTTTCAGAGCTGCGTTTGAACAAGATAACTTTCTAATTAGGATTTGGTATCTCCGTATGAATTGTAGATCTAGAAGTATACTTTCATGTCATTAAAGAATCAACCGATTTGGAGCATCCTACCGTAAGATATAATTTTTCTTCTACAAATACTCCATTTCGTTACAACACCATGTCTTGCAAAAAAATAATTTATTTGACCTACGTATCCTCCGAATCTTAAGATATGGTCTTCATGAAAGTTGTAGGTAATGCCGTTGGAGTTATTCAGAAATTTGAATCAACTAATTTGGACTATTTATGAAAATTTATGCCCAAAATACAGAAGCAGTATCATTTTCATCTAGAATTGAAACACCACATACAACATTTTAGGGGGTGTTACATCTAGCTACCCAATTTGGCCTACGAGACTCATTAAAAGTTCATTTTTAAATTTTTTTATAGTTTTCTTACGTTCCTAGAAGGATATTCTTGACCCTTTACCCTCAATTAACTTCCATAAGTCTACCTTATAGTCCTATAACCTCCCCATTCATTTCAAAACCTCAGACAAATCAAAATTTACACGTTCTAAATTATTTCAAAAGGAGAAAAAGCTAGGGTTCCAAGAGCATTCGTCGAGTTCTTCAAAGTTCTTCAAGAATCTAAGTCTTCCAAGTATGTAAGGCTACCCATAGCATGGATTGAGTTCATCCAGTTGCCCAACATCTTCATCAATTCGAGTTGAATTGAGTTTTGATGTTCCATGAATTGAGTTCTTGAGTTAATTAAATTTTCTATTGGGCTTTGTGTACAAATTTCATGGTATTCTTGTATTTATATTCTAATATTCCTTGATAAGTTTCTTGAGTTGATTTTTGTTGAGATTAAGGATTCATGTTTACATTTCCATGAACCCTAGTTGAGATTTTCATCAATTATTTCATGCATTGTTTTGAGTTGAAATTATATTGGTTTTAAAGAAAAGAGATGGGTTGATAAGAGTTGAGGTTGAGATAAGTCCAAAAGAGACTAACTAATGTATTTTGATTATTTTCTCAATTGACATATATGAGCATAATACAATATTTTGAAAGTAGTATTGAGCACCGATATGAGATGAGCCCATAAACTATGCATCCAGCGTAGGATAGGATCATACCGTTCATTCGGCCGACTCCTCATTTTTCCAAAGGAGGACTTTTATTGTATCAAGAGATGAGTTTGCGTCCCTTATCTTGAAAAAGTATTGGACGGTTGTGGCAACGACAACAGTTCATTGTGTCATCACTAGCTCATAAGTGGCGATGTTGGTTAGAAAAACTCCCCAAGAAGTAAATTATTATATTTTATACACTGAGTTGCATTCCATTAAAGAATGGTTTCTTATTATATTTCATTATTATTTGAGTTGAGCTGTTTTCAAAGTTGAGTTCTTGAGTTGAGTATTCCGAGTAAGTTTTCTTTTGCCATTTTACATACTTGTACATTTCATGTATTGACGTCATTCGACCTGCATCATTTTATGATGCAGATACAGGTGATAGAGATCCTTAACTAGCGCATCATTGAAGATCAGTTCTACCAAGCTTCTGGTGAGACCTCTTTGCATTCAGAGGCACTCTTAAGTCTTTATGCTTTCAGTTATTTACTATTAGTTTGAGGTAGTCGTAGGGCTGTCCCTGTATCTATTTCAGAGTCAGTTCTGGAGGTTTCATAGACTAGTAGACAGAGTTTAGTTTATCTTCTTGAGTATGTTTTAAAATATTGAGTTAAGTCTCATCTATTTTACCCAATTGAGTTTCATCATTATGCTAAAGACTATTAAATTACATGCCTTATTTTTGCCCACTTAAATTATTTTATGAGTTAAAGTCTTCAGCTAAGTGAGTTAGCCAGGCCAAGTGGTTCGCTTGGGACCAGTAATGGTTTCCGAGTGTCTGTCACGTCCAAGGTGTAGGCTCGGAGTGTGACAAAATTGTGGTCAAAGATTTTCTTGTTTAACTATCAAAAATTTAAATTATGTCATATAAATTGAGACAAAGGTATAGTTCAGAACATTTTTCAAATTATTATTTGATACATTTTTGTAGTTAATATTTGTGAGTATGTGAATGCAATAAATAGTAAATTAACTTGAACACCTTAGAATTTTACATTTCTTTGTTTGAAAAGTTCACTTCTTATTTTTTTCTCTCAACTTTTTCTTGATTCTCTTTGCTTTTACTATAAACTTTTTTAACACGTAGGTGTGGCCTTTTTTTTCCTTTTTTGCTTTTTTAACCATATTATACTATTGGCCTCGTTAAAAGGAAAAACATTTTCAATAAATAATTTTGTCACGCCCCGGGAGGGTACCCTAGACGTAACCGGCACCTAAAGGCCATTTCTGACCTCCGAGCGAACCGCCTGATACAGTCACTCATTCATTCAAGCATATTCTCTTAGCGGAAACTCAATTAAAGAAATCCTTCTCATAACATAAGGGCCGAAGGCCAAACATTTACAAATCAAAGAAGATAATCAAAATAGGACTGCTCAAGATGACCGCTCGACCTCCCCACACTCCAGTCTATTAAGCCTCTATTTAAGTCTAAAAGGTGCCAATGACAAGCCCATGGCTACCGACAATCTAAATAAAGAAAAAGACAATCAAAACTGTACAAGAAGGCCCAATATCCTCCGGGAACTAGGAGGACTCACCGACTGGCTGGGAGTGTAATTGGATCTTCAACGGGGTGCCGGTTGATGATCTCTAGTACCTGTCTCTACATCATGAAACGATGCAGGCCAAATGGCGTCAGTACATGGAATGTACGAGTATGTAAAATGGACGTATGAAACCACATTAAGAAAACATCAATATCAACTCAGGACCTCAACTCATATATGTATACATCACAACTCACTCAACGTCCTAAGTCCAACAAGAATAGTCTAGACAGGACTATCTCATAAGCCACTTAACTCGACTGACTCGGAGCACTAACAAGGCCTAAATGGGAGTTTCTCTTAACCGACAACCATCACCTATGAGCCGGTAATAGTACAACAATACGACGTTGTTGCCACGTCCGTCCATACCTTGCCAGGGTATGAACGCCTCTCTAATCATGAGTACCATCGATTAGTCAAGTCTTATCATTTCAGGATAATACAAATGGGAAACATACGACTTTAACGGTTCGATCCCACAGGAAGCATCCGACTTTAACGGTTCCAATTCCTCGGGAAGCATCCGACTTTAACGGTTCCATCCCTACCTACGTTGGTGGCGTATTTTTTGGGGTTCGAGTATGGATTATACCCTAACCTGCTTCGGTGCTCGATACTCCTCCCATGACTCTATGCTCATAAGACTGCTCAAATCATCTCAAACAAGCCCTCACAGCTAGTTTCATGTGGTACAATACCACCTCATCAACTCGGTTCTCATTTGCAATTCAATTGAGGCACAATGACAAGTCTCATTTGGACCTTGTCCGCTTGCCAATTCCTTCCTCATATCAACTCAATCAAGCCTCCTCTATATGAACATTTATGACATCTCCTCAAGATTTAACACAACTCTATGACTTCAACTCAACCATTCAAATAGAATAGCACATTTAAGGAAATTGACTTAAACAACATATTCACATGGCTAAAGAGGTCAACAAAACACAACAACAATTCATCTCCATCGATTCATACTAATCATGAAGAAACCTAAGGACTTCTTGGCTCAACAACATCAACACATATAGCATTATATAAATAGGAGACAAAGTTTATATAGACATACACCATACAAAGAACTCTATTTTTCATGAATATCTAACCTCAAGCAAGAATAGGGCACATGGGTGAACTTAGCCCATGTTTTGGATAGCCTTACATACCTTGTTTGAAGACTTTGAAGAAACCTTGATGTTGGGTCTTCAATGGGGGACTCAAATCTTGAAGCTCTTGGACTCTTTTTGTTGGAAATGGGAAAGATGAAGAAAAGAGAGAGAGAGAAGCTCCTAGGGCTTTTTTGAGAGAGAGTGGGGGCTGAAGAAATGGTCCCAAAATATACAAGGCTTGTGTATATATATAATTTGGGACAATCGCCAAATTGCCCTTCCTCCAAATTCTGAAAATTAGGCCAAAACGCCCTTGGCGCGATAGTGGCGCGTCGCGCCCTTACAGCGCCAAGGCCAATTACGCCTAAAACCTGCACAACTTTTAATGGCGCGTCGCGCCAGGGACCAAACTACTGAGGCATGTTTCTAGCGCGATAGTGGCGCGTCGCGCCCTTACAGCGCCAAGCCCATTGTTATGAATTCTGGAAATTTGGCCTGAAAAACCCTGCATAACTTTTAGTGGCGCGTCGCGCCAGGGACCAAACTACTGAGGCATGTTTCTGGCGCGATAGTGGCGCGTCGCGCCCTTACAGCGCCAAGGCCATTTCCCCAGCAGTTGCAACTCAGGCCAAAAAATGAAATTCCTGTCGTGCTAGTTCATCTTAGGATCGTCATATCTTTTGACTCCGAACTCCAAAATTTACGTTCTTGTTGGCGTTGGCAAGAAGACTCGACGACCTTTAATTTGATAGGTCGTGGGCCACCCAGATTGATGCCTTTCAAAAGATAGAGTCGTTAAAAGTTGACCCTTACATGAATTCGTCCTAAACTTAGCCACAACGGATCTCTTAGACTTAGCTCGATCCTAGGGGTCCTTAATGACCCCACATCACCTCCAACGCTCCTAATTTCTCAGGGACTCATCTTAACTCAAGCACATACTTCGAAATAACCACGATGGGCCCCACACGTATACAAAGAAGGCCCGAATCTTAGGGAAACTTTTGAGGGGTGTTACATTATCTCCCCCTTGGGATCATTCATCCTCGAATGATAGGTAACCAAGAATGGACTCGAGTACAAATCATAATCAAAACTCAGTCATTCAATTAATGAAATTCTCAATCAATTATTAATCAAGACTCAAAATGCACAAATGAATTCAACGTCAAGAAAAGGGACATTACCTTCGACATCCTTCTCGGTAGGCACGAATAGATGTGGGTATTTAGACTTCATGGTTTCCTCCGCTTCCCATGTAGCTTCCTCAACAAGTTGATTCCTCCACAGAACTTTGACCGAGGCGATTTCCTTATTCCTCAGTTTGCGAATCTGGCGATCAAGAATTTGGACTGGGACCTCTTCATAAGACAAGGTATCCTTAATTCCAACGCTGTCAATGAGGACTACCAACAAGGGATCGCCTAAGCACTTTTTCAACATTGAAACGTGGAACACCGGATGGATAGAAGCTAGCTCTGAGGGTAAGTCCAACTCATAAGCAACACTCCTGATCTGCCTCAAAATTTGGTACAAACCAATATATCGAGGACTAAGTTTCCCCTTCCTTCCAAACCTCATGACACCCTTCATGGGTGACACTTTCAAATACACCTAATCATCCACCTCAAACTCTAAGTCCCTCCTCCTCACATCGGTGTAAGATTTTTAGCGGCTTTGGGCTATTTTTAACCTCTGTCGAATAACTCGTACCTTCTCCATGGCTTGATGAACAAGGTCCGGCCCAATCAACTCGGCTTCACCAACTTCAAACCACCCAATGGGCAATCTACACCTCCTCCCATACAAGGCTTTATAAGGAGCCATTTGAATGCTCGCATGATAGCTATTGTTATATGTAAACTCTATGAGAGGCAAGTGATCATCCCAATTCCCCTTGAAGTCAAGCACACACGCCCTCAATATATCTTCCAACGTCTGAATTGTGCGCTCTGCTTGGCCATCTGTCTGGGATGGAATGTTGTACTCAAGTTCACCCTCGAACCTAATCCCTTTTGAAAGGATTTCCAAAATTGGGAAGTGAATTGAGCTCCTCTGTCTGAGATGATAGACAAAGGGACCCCATGTAATCTGACGATCTCCTGTATATACAACTTCGCATAATCTTCTGTGGTGTCAGTAGTCTTAACCGCCAAGAAGTGAGCTGATTTCGTCATTCTATCCACAATCACCCAAATGGAATCATGTTGCTTTTGGGACTTCGGCAAGCCTGTAATAAAGTCCATGTTGATCATCTCCCACTTCCATTCTGGAATTTCTATGTTTTGGGCTAGACCACATAGTCTTTGGTGCTCAACCTTCACTTGTTGATAATTCGGGCATTTGGAAACGAATTTTGCAATATCTCTCTTCATCCCACTCCACCAATAGATCTCCCTCAAGTCATGGTACATTTTTATGGAACCCGGATGAATAGAGTATCTAGAACTATGTGCTTTGGCCATAATCCTCTCTCGAACATCATCGACATCCGGCACACATAATCTATTTTGGTACCACAATACACCATCTCCCCCTTGGGTAAAGACCATTACCTCTTGTTTGTGAGCGACTCCCTTTAATTGGAGAAGGACGGGATCTTGGTCTTGCTTCTCCTTCACCTATGCCACAAGTGTGGATGTAGACCCATCTTGAACTGTAACTCCGCCTTCATTATTCTCCTCCAGATGAACTCCCAATCGGGCTAATTTGCGTACCTCCTTCGCCAATTCCCTCCTTCCTTCCTCCACGTGGGCAGTGCTACCCATAGACAACCTGCTAAGAGCATCAGCAACAACATTAGCTTTACCTGGATGGTAGAGGATGCTCATATCATAGTCCTTGAGCAGCTCAAGCCATCTCCTTTGCCTCAGGTTGAGTTCCTTCTGGCTAAAGACGTATTGTAAGCTCTTGTGATCGGTGAATACATCGATATGCACTCCATATAGGTAGTGGCGCCAAATTTTAAGTGCAAACACCACAACTGCCAGCTCAAGGTCATGAGTTGGGTAATTTCTCTCATGAAGCTTAAGCTGTCTTGAAGCATAGGCTATCACCTTCCCCCTTTGCATCAACACACAACCCAAACCAATTCTGGAGGCATCACAATAAATCACAAAACTCTCTGTTCCATCGGGCAAAGTTAGAACAGGAGCAGTGGTTAGCTTGGTTTTCAATTTCTGGAAACTCTCCTCACAAGCATCTGACCATTGGAACTTAGCCTTCTTTTGGGTCAGCTTAGTCAACGGTGACGATATGGATGAGAATCCCTCTACAAACCTTCGATAGTACCCGGCTAAACCCAGGAAGCTCCTTATCTCTGTTGGGGATGTGGGTCTAGGCCAATTCTTCACAGCTTCAATTTTCTGAGTATCAACCTGAATGTCATCTCCAGATACAATGTGGCCTAAGAAGGCCACTGATGCAAGCCAAAACTCACATTTAGAGAACTTTGCATATAATACCTGGTCCCTCAAAGTTTATAAAACGACTCTAAGATGATAGGCGTGCTCCTCTTCATTTTTGGAGTAAACCAGAATATCATCTGTGAATACAATCACAAACATATCAAGATACGGTTTGAATACTTGGTTCATGAGATCCATAAAAGCGGCGGGGGCATTAGTCAACCCAAAGGACATGACCAAAAATTCAAAGTGGTCATAACGAGTCCGGAAAGTAGTCTTCGGAACATCGCATTCTCTCACCTTCAACTAGTGGTAGCCGAATCTCAAGTCAATCTTTGAGAAACAAGTGGCACCTCGAAGTTGATCGAACAAGTCATCTATTCTGGGGAGAGGGTATTTGTTCTTTACGGTGACCTTATTCAACTGTCTGTAGTCGATACACATTCTAAGGGACCCATCCTTCTTCTGCACAAATAGGACCGGAGCGCCCCATGGTGAGACACTCGGCCTAATGAATCCCTTATCTAACAAGTCCTTCAGTTGCTCCTTCAACTCTCTCAACTCGGCTGGGGCCATTCTATAAGGAGGAATTGAGATAGGCTGGGTATCAGGAAGGACATCAACCCCGAAGTCGATCTCCCTATCAGGAGGGACTCCAGGCAGATCTTCAGGAAAGACATCTGGAAACTTGTTGACAATCGGAACCGACTCAAGGGATGGAGACTCAATGCCGTCATCTTTCACTCGGACAATATGATAAACACACCCATTTGAAATTAGCTTCCTGGCCCTAAGATATGAAATAAACTTACCCTTAGGCGCAATAGGACTACCTTTCCACTCTATGACAGCCTCATTCGGGAATTTGAATGTGACAATCTGAGTTCTACAATCAATAGAGGCATAACAGACATAGAGCCAGTCCATGCCAAGGATCACGTCAAAGTCAACCATGTCCAACTCAACTAAGTCGGCCAAGGTATTCCTGTGATAAATGGACACAGTGCAATCTCTATAGACCCTCTCAGCTAAAACAGAATCACCGACAGGAGTGGCCATACTAAAAGTCTCAAGAAGACGTTCAAGAATTTTATCGAATTTACTAGCCACATAAGGAGTCACAAAAGATAGGGTGGCACCCGGATCCATCAATACATAACAATCAAAAGAAGAGACTCGAATCATACCCGTCACGACGTTTGGAGAGTTCTCCTGATCTTGGCGACTACCCATGGCATATAGGCGGTTGGTACCTCCGCTGGTGCCTGAAGTAGTGCCCCTCTGATTACCTCTAGCCGGCGGTGCGGTGACAGAATGCTAGCCTCTATTTTCCCCTGTTGGACACTCCCTCTGAAAATGGTCCATTTGGCCGCATTTATAACAACCAATCCTTCCCGCTCTGCATTCTCCAAAGTGGAGCCTACCACACTTACTGCATGATGGCTTCTCCTTCGCACCTTGACTTGCACTGACCTGGGATTGAGAACCCTGGGGTCTAAAACTCTGACGACTCTGTCCCTGCCTATCATACCTGTTCTGCGGCATCGGTGCACTGGCGGTAGATGAGGCATAGGTGGAAGGCCTCCTCTGGAAGAAGGACCTATTGCCCTTGCCTTGCCTCTGCTCATTCTCATGCCCAGATGACCTTGCCTTTTTGCTCAGGTGCTCTTCTCTGTCCTTTCTTTTCTCCTCTTCTACCTGTTGAGCATCCACCATTAATCTGGAAAGATCCATATCCGAGATCAACAATGCTGCCTTGCACTCCTTTTTCACTTGCCTTCCTAATCCGGAGATGAACTTTCTCATCTTTGTTCTCACATCAGGAATCATTTCTGGAGCATACCTAGATAGATGGATGAACTTTAGGCCATACTCCTTAACCGACATACCTTCCTGTTTTAGATTAACAAATTCCTCCACCTTCGCTTCCCTCAATTCTCGGGGAAAGAAGTGGTCAAGAAAAGCTCCCTCAAATTCATCCCACCTAGCAGGTTCAGCATCTTCACCCCTACCTTGTTCCCATTGGTTATACCAAATGTTTGCCACATCTTTGAGTTGATAAGACACCAACTCGACCCCCTCAATTTCCGTAGCATGCATAGCTTTCAGAATCTTCCACATTTCATCAATAAAGTTTTGGGGATCTTCATCAACCTTAGAACCCGTAAATGTCGGCGGATTCATCCTCAGAAAGTCTCTAATTCTAGTGGCAGCAGATGGCTCCTGGGAACTAGAGCTGAGAGTCGGTAAACTCTGGTTACCATTTCGGGCAGCCATTAGTTGCGTGAGCATTGCAATTGCCCCTCGAAATTCAGCCTCCGATGTGGGTGCAGGTGGGGTAGATGGCACTTGAGGTGCCTCAGCATACCTCGCGGGTCGGCCTCTAGACCTTGCTGGGCGTGCCTCTGACTGTGGCATTCCTGCATTATCCACATTCCTCTGGCTAGCGGTACATTTAGGAGGCATTATCTGTAACGTATAAACGCACGAATTAGAAAGGAAGTTTTATGGGGTTTAACTCCATCGCATGAATTCAGAGTATGAAAGAAGTGAAACAATTCCTAATGTCCTATAGCCTCCTACTTATAAGTGTGGTGCACAACACACCCATAAACAAGACTCTACTAGACACTGCTTCATAGACTCCCTAGGACACTTGAACTCTGTGCTCTGATACCATGTTTGTCACACCCTGGGAGGGTACCCTAGACGTAACCAGCATCCGAAGGCCATTTCTGACCTCCGAGCGAACTACCTGATACAGTCACTCATTCATTCAAGCATATTCTCTTAGAGGAAACTCAATTAAAGAAATCTTTCTCATAACATAAGGGCCGAAGGCCAAACATTTACAAATCAAAGAAGATAATCAAAATAGGACTGCTCAAGATGACCACTCGACCTCCCCACACTCCAGTCTATGAAGCCTCTATTCAAGTCTAAAAGGTGCCAATGACAAGCCCATGGCTACCGACAATCTAAATAAAGAAAAAGACAATCAAAACTGTACAAGAAGGTCCAATATCCTCCGGGAACTAGGAGGACTCACCGACTGGCTGGGAGTGTAATTGGATCTTCAACGGGGCGTCGGTTGATGATCTCTAGTACCTGTCTCTGCATCATGAAACGATGCAGGCCAAATGGCGTCAGTACATGGAATGTACGAGTATGTAAAATGGACGTATGAAACCACATTAAGAAAACATCAATATCAACTCAGGACCTCAACTCATATATGTATACATCACAACTCACTCAACGTCCTAAGTCCAATAAGAATAGTCTAGAGAGGACTATCTCATAAGCCACTTAACTCGACTGACTCAGAGCACTAACAAGGCCTAAATGGGAGTTTCTCTTAACCGACAACCATCACCTATGAGCTGGTGATAGTACAATAATCCAACGTTGTTGCCACGTCCGTCCATACCTTACTAGGGTATGAACGCCTCTCTAATCATGAGCACCATCGATTAGTCAAGTCCTATCATTTCAGGACAATACAAATGGGAAACATTCGACTTTAACGGTTCGATCCCACGGGAAGCGTCCGACTTTAACGGTTCCAATCCCTCGGGAAGCATCCGACTTTAGCGGTTCCATCCCTACCTACGTTGGCGGCGTAGTTTCTGGGGTTCGAGTATGGACTATACTCTCACCCGCTTCGGTGCTCGATACTCCTCCCATGACTCTATGCTCATAAGACTGTTCAAATCATCTCAAACAAGCCCTTACGGCTAGTTTCATGTGGTACAATACCACCTCATCAACTCGGTTCTCATTTGCAATTCAATTGAGGCACAATGACAAGTCTCATTTGGACCTTATCCGCTTGCCAATTCCTTCCTCATATCAACTCAATCAAGCCTCCTCTATATGAACATTTATGACATCTCCTCAAGATTTAACATAACTCTATGACTTCAACTCAACCATTCAAATAGAATAGCACATTTAAGGAAATTGACTTAAACAACATATTCACATGGCTAAAGAGGTCAACAAAACACAACAACAATTCATCTCCATCGATTCATACTAATCATGAAGAAACCTAAGGACATCTTGGCTCAACAACATCAACATATATAGCATTATATAAATAGGAGACAAAGTTTATATAGACATACACCATACAAAGAACTCTATTTTTCATGAATATCTAACCTCAAGCAAGAATAGGGCACATGGGTGAACTTAGCCCATGTTTTGGATAGCCTTACATACCTTGTTTGAAGACTTTGAAGAAACCTTGATGTTGGGTCTTCAATGGGGGACTCAAATCTTGAAGCTCTTGGACTCTTTTTGTTGGAAATGGGAAAGATGAAGAAGAGAGAGAGAGAAGCTCCTAGGGCTTTTTAGAGAGAGAGTGGGGGCTGAAGAAATGGTCCCAAAATGTACAAGGCTTGTGTATATATATAATTTGGGACAATCGCCAAATTGCCCTTCCTCCAAATTCTGAAAATTAGGCCAAAACGCCCTTGGCGTGATAGTGGCGCGTCGCGCCCTTACAGCGCCAAGGCCAATTACGCCTAAAACCTGCACAACTTTTAGTGGCGCGTTGCGCCAGGGACCAAACTACTGAGGCATGTTTCTAGCGCGATAGTGGCGCGTCGCGCCCTTACAGCGCCAAGCCCATTGTTCTGAATTCTGGAAATTTGGCCTGAAAAACCCTGCACAACTTTTAGTGGCGCGTCGCGCCAGGGACCAAACTACTGAGGCATGTTTCTGGCGCGATAGTGGCTCGTCGCGCCCTTACAGCGCTAAGGTCATTTCCCCAACAGTTGCAACTCAGGCCAAAAAATGAAATTTCTGTCGTGCTAGTTCATCTTAGGATCGTCATATCTTTTGACTCCGAACTCCAAAATTTACGTTCTTGGTGGCGTTGGAAAGAAGACTCGATGACCTTTAATTTGATAGGTCGTGGGCCACCCAGATTGACGCCTTTCAAAAGATAGGGTCGTTAAAAGTCGACCCTTATATGAACTCGTCCTAAACTTAGCCACAATGGATCTCTTGGACTTAGCTCGGTCCTAGGGGTCCTTAATGACCCCACATCACCTCCAACGCTCCTAATTTCTCAGGGACTCATCTTAACTCAAGCACATACTTCGAAATAACTACGATGGGCCCCACACGTATACAAAGAAGGCCCGAATCTTAGAGAAAATTTTGAGGGGTGTTACAAATTTCTCCCAAGTTACGAACCCCAGACCTCTCGTTATGACTAGTTGCATTCCTCTTATTTTTTCCTTTTTTTATAGTTACAGCCTAACAGGGTGCTTCTATTTGTAAATCATTTTGGCATCCATCGTTATTTAGGATTCGTTAGGTTGTGTTTGTGATTATATATTACTAGGGAATGTGATCGTGCTTTGTGCGAGCGTTAAAATATATGTGATAAAATTAATTTTTTTCAATTAATTATATTGCCCAACCGTATCATTATTTGTTGATTTAATTGTATCATAAAAATTGTTTTGAAATGATGAAACATAACGAGACTTATCAAATTGAGCATCTATTAGATGATGAATAGTATATTCTCAATGAATTAGTCAGAATATATGCTCTAGTAATAAATTATTTCATTTCTATTGCATTGAATGGGCAATTGATAGTATGTTTTGATGCCCGTTCGTGTTTTATTGGGGTACCAATGAGATTGAACAGTAAAATTGTAATATCTATCATGGGGTACTTTTCATGAATGTGTACGAAATTTTTTTCAATATAAAATAACAATAAATTAATAAATAAATACATCAACAACATCCTATCATTCTTTGTCAGATTGATCTATAAAAAATATATTCTCTAATAAAAAATTAATTCATTTATATTACATTGAAATCAATACATGAACAACATCGTGTTATTCTCTAATAAAAATTATAATCGTAATGTCATAATGCTTTTCAAATCCTCCTAGCAATTATTCTACTACAATAATTCTTACTAAGAAGAATTGTTTGAATAAAAAAAATATGTACGGCTAGTTGAAAAAGTTTTCAGTTCGCTTCCTAATTTCATAGTTTCATAATCTTGGCTTTTAAATTTGCACAGAACACTTAAAATCTTCTAAAACTTGAAATGCAATGATGTGAGGCATTAGAAATTGGTGATCCGACTTTCACTCAAATCCTTGTAAATTTATGATAATTTATTTACAAACACTAACATCGAAAATAATGTATGCAAAATTTTATAATAAAACCTTGTTCTTGAGAGGTACATACTATGTATTTGGAAAAATAACTTATTACTAAAATAAGCAACAAAAAATGTATCTATCTATCTATTTATATATTTGTAAATCTTTTAAAACTTTACTTTATCAGATTAGTCTCACTATCGAAATGAATCTTCCATCGCCATAAACTTCTTTCTTCATTTTGATAAACTTGTACCAAACTAATTCCATTATTTCTCTTTGACAAATCTTCAACGCTGTCATTAAACTTCTTTCTTCATCTTAATTGAAACTTATGTTTGACTATTACGACACTAAAATAAATTCTGAAAAATATATGTTTGATTTTTATTTAAAGTGATCGCTATATTGTCATGTCACCTTTAATTTTCTCTATATATCTTTTCTTTGGTCCATGAAAAAAGTAAAAAGAAAGAAAAAGATATAAACTAATAAAAAAGAAGGAGAAAGCAAAAATGACCGTCTAACAATTTTAGATGATTGTTATTTATAGATTAGTTAAAGCATAAAAATTAGGTAAAAAAAAAGTGAGTAGACATGCTATTTAAGTAGAGAATGCAAAGAAATAGAAGTTTTTTGTAACTCATGAAATAAAACTAAACTAAATAAGTATAATAGAATTTAATATTATTCTTAAACAAATTAATTGATGAAAAATTGAAGAAACAATTCAAAAAAAAAAAGTAGAAAAAGGATAAATGCAAATGGAGGTCATAGAGAAGTGTCACATCACTTTGTCTATGTTTCTCCTTTATATTATATATAAGATTATAAACTTTTAAATACACATAATTTTATAAAAATTTATTTAATCCAATAATTCAACAATAGTAGTAATTAGCTATTATTTAATATAATTCTTCCACATGATACGAACAATCTTTTTATGTTGAGCATGAATCTTTTTTTTTTTGCAAAATTTAAAATAATGGATCTTTATTTACAAAATATAGGAAACTAAAAATACTAAAATCAAGGAAATGTTAATTCATTTTTATTAATGATATTTCCTTTATAGTGGACTGAGGCTTCTTTAATTTGTCCCACAAATTGATGGACCAAAATCTTGCAATTTAATTTCAAGTCCGATGAAACAAAAAGAAGTATCACATAACTAATGTCGGAGTTCCATGAGCAACATATATAATAAAGTTTTTCAACTCTGATCATTCACATTTTAGCCTCTTGAAATTGAACAATAATAATTAGTCAACTTTTTGCTACAAATACCATATTTGCTATAATAAAAAAACACAATGGAGTGGTATTGTGTCAAAATAACCAATTTGTTTTCCTTTGCCCTTAGCTGTCTCATTTTTCAGTACTTTTCTTCAATAAAAGAATCTTTCCCTAGCTATTGATGCCTGCAAGCCAAATATAAGAATGTTGTTAGTCATAAAATTCATTTCCAGGAATGTTACCAACTACTCCGTTTAAAAAAGGAATATTCCTTTCTTTCGACAAATTATTAATTTTTATATTCTACGTGATATATTTAAGATCATAAAATAAGAGGTTCATTTTGGTACATCATACGACCACAAGATTTAATTTTTTTTTATTTTTTTAAACTGTGCTTCAAATCAAAATCAGATAAATAAATTAAACTCGGAAAGTAATTTGCACCTGTTTTTTCCAATTTGTGAAACTTGTTATGAGGGAAAGCAAAAGAGATTGGAGTAAATTTCCCACATTGAGCCCAATCCAAAGGCCCTTCCCATGTAAATGAAATAGGAAGCCAAATATTATGGCTACTGGAATTCCAGCCAAATAAAATGACCCAAGATTTACATATGCTCCCAAATGTTGCCATCCACTTCCTCTTGCAACTCCTGATGTATAGGCATTTAAAGTGAGACCAATATGATTATTTGAAGGTTAATTTCATGTATGATCATTCAACTTTACTTATGTACATACCTGAAATTAGTCATATCATTAGATTTAACATACTTAATTAGAGTTGATTTTTCATATCTTTACTCAACTAATAGTTAATTATTATCTCATAAAGTTACTTTTGTTCTTAATTCCAAAAATTTTCAATAAACAAGTGACTTTCTAAAATAATAACACTATTAATTGAGTAATCATCTGAGAAATTAACACAACAAAAAGGGTGTGGTGAGAAAGAGTAAACACTTGAAATCATGATCTCAAATCGCATACTTCATATTGCATATCCAAACATATGCTTATTATACATTTAGAGACCATATATACATGAAACTAATCATTCCATTGGATCAAACATGCTTAATTAGGGTTGATTTCAATTTTCTTCAAAAAAAAGAAGATAATTTTATAAAATAACAACTATTCATTGTGTGAACAACAACATACCAGTGAAATCTGAGGAGGATAAAATATACAGAGACCTTACCACTACCTCGTGAAAATAGAGAGGTTATTTTCAAAATTGATTAATCATCTAAGAAATCAACTCGAACTTAATTTCCACACTAATATAGGGAGGGGGTTGTTGTAGAATAGCATACCAGAAAGCACAGCTTGGATGCAGTCAGATACTATCAAGATGCAAAGAAAAGGAGTCATATTACTGATATAATCCACAACTTCTTTCTCATTACTGAATGCATATCCAACGACATGATGGCAAAGGAAAAATATAGTGCTAGAAATGACTGCATCTGCCATTGAAATTGTAAGTGCTGCCCTAACTGCCATTTTAGCTGCTTCATCATTCCCTGCTCCAAGTTCATTAGACACTCTAGTGCTGCAAATAATAGGAAGACTATATTATACAAGTCATTTTTTTTACAGCGGCGAAATTAAAATTTTCAACTAAAAGTGTTTATTGTCTATTATTTCATCCATCTCAATTTACATAATATTGTATGAGTATTTGACACGAAATTTAAGAAGGAAAAATAGATTTTTAAAAGTTGTGGTTGAAAATAAGTTATATATGTTTGTGTGATTATAAATCATCTTATTAAGAGTAAAACAGGTATTTCGAAGTTAAATTGTTACTCTGTTTGTATGAGTTTATGTGATGTAGTTTGACTTTGTACGAAATTTAAGAAGAGATTCATTTTTAAAATTTGTGGTAAAAAATAAGTCATAGATATTCGTGTGACTACAAAATTATTTTATTAAGGATAAAATACAAATTTTAAAGTTAAATAATTACTAAATATAAAAATGTGTCACAAAAAATTATATTGACTAAAAAGAAAAGTGTGTCACGTAAATTGGGATAGAGTGAATGTACAATAACAATAGTAATATACTCAGTATAATATCACAAGTGAAATTTGTGGAAAGTGAAATGTAAGTCAGCCTTATTTCTACCTTGTGAGATATAGAGGCTCTTTTGATATAGACTCTCAGAGTTTATTATCTATTATATTCACTAGAACTGTCTCAATTTATGTGACATCTTTCGGATTTCAAGATTCAAATAAGTCTTTCTTTGATCAGAATTTTCTCATATATCTTTTAAATATTTTAAAATTTGAATTATCATTTATTGTAACTTATAAAAATTTTGACTCTTAAAATTTGAAAAATACCACATAAACTGAAATGAAAAAAACAACAAATATATAGATATGAAAAATATATAAAACGATATAAAAATCAGCAGAGGGATCCAAACCTTGCTCCAGCACCAAGGGAAAATGGTAAGAAGTAATGAGTGGAAGCAATAGACAGGCTGTAAATTAAAAAAAAATAAAAAAAATCAACTCACGTATCATCAATACATAATTAGTTGTGAATTAATGTTTAATTATAAAATAGTAAAATATTAAAAGAAAAAAATGAAATACTAGTTTTTACCATATGGAAAGCACAGAAGTCTCAAGTTGAGGATTTGGCAAGACACCAGCTAGCAGTATCACTATCTCAAATGTCCACCATTCAAGACTGCAATCATCACAATGTCGCAGATATAATTAAGTAAATAAATACATATTCAAGTGAATTCACTTATAGATCCAGATGAATTCTTACAATAATCTCAAATTAATATAGCATAAAAACTAGATTCACAACTTAATATTTATAGATATTTAGTAATTTCCTAACATAAATATAAGGTTTGAACAAATACTACTAGCTCACCTGAATCAAGTGCTTAAATACTAAATTTGTCTGTAGAGCCCCTAGCTAAAAACACAATTTAAGTAAATTAAGTATAACAGGCCATCTACCTACTTAAATTTTTAAGTAAGATGATCACACGATTTATCAAGTTCATTCATCCGCTTTCCAATCAAGAAAGTAAGGCATGCAAGGATTCATTAAGCATATATTCCCTCCGTCTTAATTTATTTGTCTTAGTTTGACTTAACACGAGGAGACTTTTGAATCTTCTGGTCATAAACTAAAGATGGGCGTAATGTATGAAGACATTACTTTAGTCTTGTGATCATAAAATAGACTAAAAACGAAAATAATACAAACAAATCGAAACGAAGGGGGTACATAACAAACTTACCAAATCATGCAGGCAGAAGGAATAGCCAAAGGGAAGAATTCTCTTATGCTAGCAAAAACTTCTTCTTTTGAGAAATAGATTCTAGTATTTTCACATGATTTAGAGTACCTCACATACAATCCAAGAAGTAACAAATTGAACCAATATGACAAACCAATTGCAAATGCAGCTCCACCACTTCCAAAATCAAACTTGAACACAAATAACCAACAAATTGGCACATGAAAACAGAGTGTTGCAACAGAGCTAAGAACCATAGGGAGAATCAAACTCTGAGTCTGTAAGTAACGTGTGATCGCTTGCAAAATCGCGAAAGGGAAGAGGGAAACTAATAGCCAGATTGAATATTTTCCTGCTTCTATGGAAATCAAAGGATCTTGATGCATGAAAATAAGAAGTTTATCCACATATAACCATAGTATAGATATTGGTATGCAAACTAAAAGAAGAGATATGATAGCTCCAGTAGTGTAGATGCCTAATTTCTTGTATTGTTTAGCTCCATATGCTTGCCCACATAGTGTTTCTAAGCCACTAGCCATTCCTAACTGCATTGCAACATTAAACGATAGCAGATTCAAGATTTGAAATTTATGAATTCCTACAACAATCTCAAGATAATATACAATTATAATTGAATTTACAATCAAATATTTATAAATATTCTGTAGATTTCCTAATACATACATACAAAGTCTGAACGAGAAATCAACTTAAGTCTAGTTTATTAGTGGCAGTAGGAAATTCGGGCACACCCATAAGGGGTGCTTTAAGGCCCATTGAGATAATTAGTTAGCCCTTATAATTTCTATACCATGGATCAATTAAATTCAACCGTGGTTCATTCCACTCTTCCGCCAACAAGAAGAAGAAGTAAATTCTTCATTATGGATTACGTATATTATCTAATTAGATTTAGATTAATGATGTTATGTAATCTTACCGTGGCAAATCGAGGATTTTGATAAAGATGTTCAAGATTTATATATAAAATAATTTTTTATCTATATACACATTTTAAGTTTTATATATTCAGTAAAATTTCTCGATGAAGGATATTTAACTGGCTATTTTTCATTCTATGTGGGTACACTAGTATTTATTATGTGACATGATAGTAAACATTCGTTTAGACAATCAGTTTATATAAGTTAAACCCAATATATATCACAACATTTTTCATAAAATGTAGTAGTAATCAAACCACATATAGGGGCGGATCTACGAGGGGTCACGGCGTTCACTCAAAAGTCCGTCAGCAAAACATTACACAATATATTTATGCTATTTCTTTTAATTTTAGTGTTGAATTTTCTAAACGCAAGACTAGATGTTGACTCAGTAGTTTATGGGGTTCAAAATTCACCTTAAAATTTCAAATTTAAATCTTAATTATTATATTTTGATTTTTCGAACCTCAATAAAAATCTTGGATTAGCCACCGACAGGTCCATTTCCTTTCTTTTCTCGCCAAATTCTATTAGGAATGACTTTCTTTGAGATTGTGTTATTCTAAACTAGATTGTTCTAAAAGGATAAAAAAAGACAAATAACTAATTTAATACAGAACAACTAAGAAAAATGTCAAATTTGAATTAATTCAAATCAAATACTAGCAAAGGTGATTAATTAATCCACTTTATCAAACAAAGGAAAGTGAAATTAGGATACTTACAATGAGACTATAGCCAGTAACATTGGTGAGAGAGGTAGCAATAGAAGCCCCAGAGAGTGAAAGCTCACCCAAATGGCCAATCATCATCATTGACAAAACTCTCACTAAATGTTGTGAAAGAGTGACCACTACCATTGGCATGGCTATGTAACTCACCTTCTTCAATGCTTCCAAGAAGGAATCCCATATTGTTGTACTCAAAATTTCCCTCTTTTCTGGCAGCAGAAGAGCTTCTTCCATAACTAAACTACTTTGTCTAGATTTTAAGCTTTGGTATTCATGTGAATGGAGTAGTATTTATTTTTCATGCCAAAACTTTATAATATATATATATATATATACACAGACTTAAAATTTTATCTTTTGTTTATATTTATTTATTTATTTTTGACTTGATATATCTTTAGACAAATAATTATGAAATACTACAGTAAATTTACTATATCACCTTTAATTATTAATTCATTTAAATATTGGTAACTGAGTAGTACTTAATAGTAAGATAAAATAGATATAAAATGTTTCTCCCGTATTAAGTGAATTTGGAGGCAATGTGCATTTTTTATGAAAAAATATAGAATATAAATTGAACATCATTTTCAAGAAAATCTTAATAGCTTAATTAGTTGACTATGGTGAGAATTATATTCTCCATATTGTAACCCCTTCCCACCTTGTTGGTGAAGATAGAAATTATATCTTCCATTTCAATTTATTTATCGTATTTTTTTTAGTTTATTTAAAAAAGAATATTTTTTTTCTTTTTAACAATTTTTAAATTTTTATTTTTTACATTACATACTTAAGATCATAAGATTAAAATACATATTGATATATTTTATATATCTTTCGTTTAAAATCATACTATATATATATATATATATATATATATATATATATATATATATATATATATCAAATCAAATAAATAAATGTGAAACAAAAAATGTATATAAAAAATATCTTTAAAATAATTATTATTTACCCCCACCCCACCTCTCTTTTCTTTTTTTGGTTTGTGTTGACATAGGAAGGAGTGGGAAGTTGACTTTTCTTTTCCCCAAGCTAATTAGCTGAATTACCATTACTATGGTGTCAGCAAATTAATATACTTTCAGTCCATTTTAAAATACGTGGTGGTGTTTTTAATTTAGAAATTATTTTTATTAATTTACCCCTAAATATTAAAAGAAAGAAACGATTCTACAATGATGTATAATTTTATGTATTGATATAAGATAATTTTGGAAAAAATAAGGTTAAGTTCTTTTTGAAAACTTAAAACATCACTAATTCTGAAATAAAATGAAAAAGTTAAAATACTATTTATTTTGAAAGGATGAAGTACTAAATTAGTATTATCTTCGTGGTAAAGGGCATCTATGATCTGAATAGTAAATATTTTATTTCATCATATTAAAATAGATAAATTTACAAATGAATTGTTTGATACTCTCAAAGAGTTCTATTCCACCGTTTCTGCACGATTTGTCTGGTAAATTTTATTAGACCAATTTTCATGTGGGGGAAGCCCCCTTCAAATGAACTTTGTGCGTGATTTTAATTTTGGGTTTGTTTGGTATAAACAAAAATATTTTTTAGAAAAAAATTCCAATTTTCTTATTTTGATTGCCTTAAATATTTTGGAAAATGTTTTTCATATCAACTTATTTTTCTCAAATTCAAAGAAAATGACTTCCCTTAAAAAAGTAAGGAAAACATTTTCCAAAATCATTTTGAACCTCATAATTCAACTTTCTATCATAACTTAAATCTCGGATATCGATTTACAAGACTAATTCTAGATCTGACTTCTGATTCTCAATTCGAAACTAGATTCTCGATCTCGATTCAAGACCCGACTCTTGATCTCCGAATTGAGTCGAGGTCGGATCTTGAGTTAGGATTAGAAGTAGAATTTTGAATCAAGTGTCGGGGTCGAGTCTCAAGTCGGATTCTCGAATCGGGAGTCAAGAGTCGAAATTGAGTGTTGATGTCGGGTCTCGAGTCGAAGTCAAGTCTCGAATTAGATGTCAAGATCGGGGTCGAGTCTTGGATCGAGGTTGGGTCGGAAGTCGAGGTCGAGGTTGGATCTCAATCTCGGGTTAGGGTCTTGGATCACGGTCGAGATCTCGAATCGAATCTCAAATTAGGTCTCGGATGAGAATTCAAGGTCGAGGTCGGGTCTAGAATCTTGGGTAGGGGTTAGGGTCTCGAGTCGGGTCTTAAGTCAAAAATTGGTGTCGGGTGTCGAAGTCGAGGTCGGGGTCATATTTCAGGGTCTGGGTCAAGCTCGGGTTGGGGTCGGGGTCGGGTGTTAGGGTTGGGGTCGAGGTCGGGATTAGATCTCGAGTCGGGATCAAGGGTCATAGGTCTGGTGTTGGGTCGAGGTCGGGTTGGGGTCCGAGTCGGGTCTCAAGTCGGGGTCGGGATTGGTCTTGGATCTCAAGTCGGGGTCTCAGGTCAGGATTGGGTCTTGGATCTTGGGTCTGGGTCTCGGATTGTGGTCGGGTGTTCGATCTCTGATCGGGGTCGAGATTGGGTCTTGGATCTCGGGTTAGAGTCGAGGTCTTGAGTTGGATCTCGAATTGAGATCGGGGTCGTGTCTCAAATTTTGGGTCGGGGTTTCGTATTGGGTCGGGGTCTCAAGTCGAGGTTGGGGTTAGGTCGGATCTCGAGTCTTGGGATAGGATCGAGTCTCGGGGTTAGGTCTTGAATCGGGTGTTAAGGTCGGGGTCGAGGTCTTGATTCGAGGTCAAGATTAGGTCTCGAGTCAGGATTAGAGTCGGGGTCTCAAGTCGAGTGTCGGGTCGGGGTCATTCGAATTGGGGTCAGGGTTAGATTCAGAGTCGGGTATCGAGTCTCGGGTCTAGAGTCAGGGTTGTCTGTCGAACAAAGAGTTGGGGTCGGGTGTCGGGGTCGGGGTCGATGTCGAGTATCGAAGTTGGGGTCTCAAGTCGAGGTTAGGGTCAGGCCCCGAGTCTAGTGTCGGGGTCAGATTATATAAAATATATTTTTTTAAAATATTTTTTCATTCACGAATCATACACTAGAAAATATTTTCCCAAAAATATTTTTCACTCATCAACCAAACATGAGAAAATAAGTTAGAAACCAACTTATTTTCTAAGAAAATGTTTTCATTCATACCAAACACACCCTTTGTCACGACCCAAAATAGGCCATGAGCGATACCCACACTTAACCTCTTAGGTGGGAGAACCAACGATACAACCTCAACTTATAAAGATAAGATAATAATGCGGAAGCTCAACTTATTAAAGTAAGAAATAATAAACACCACTAAAGTCTGTTACATACGTTTTCCAAAATCTAAAAGTCATCACATCAAAGACATCTAATCTCAAGTCTAAGAGTATCAAACACCAGAATAAATAAATTAAATAGTTTGTGTCTTAAAAACTAAGGACATCATGCCATGACTAAGAGAATCTAACACAAGCTAGGAGGATAGCTCATCCTGGAAACTGATATACTGGAGACTAGCTAGAGCTGAGGGCGAGTCGAAGTCGATGGTACACTCACTACACTTCATAAAATAAAACAAACAAAAATACAAGTAGGTGTTAGTACAGGACAACACGTACTGAGTAGGTATCATCGGCCGACTCGAAATAGAAATCAATATACATAAAGTAATAGCAGAAAATCAACTATAACACTTAATATGTGGCAAACAACAAGATCAAGAGCAAGTGACAACACAATGAAACAATTACGTAATCAGTCAACAATATCAAGAGTATACATGAAGACTCAGGCCTCTACACTGTTGACACCAAATTTTGACCTTCCACAACGCAAATTAGCTATCGAGTTTCTTTGAATTTCTAACATTTTTGAAATAATTGACTTTTATAAAAATAAAGATATTTTCATGTTATTCTTAGCTATTTTTATCTTTTTATAAATTTTAATATATTATATATATTTCTATATAACTATATCTTTGATTACTATTTATGTAGTTATTCGAAAATCATCTCAATTTTTTTTTTATTTTTAACTAAATACAATGTTAGTTGGTTAGTTTAATTATAGTTTGCATTTTTAAAATTTTTAGTTTTTTCTTTAAAAAAATTTTAAAAAAAAATTCCCTTATCTCCCACGTCAAAAATCCATGAAGGATTTGGGGTTTTTGGAGTCTATATAAAGGCTCATATTCTTATTAAGAAGAGGGAAGAAGTGGGAGGTTCTTTTAGCCACCCCAAAATTAGAAATTTTCTTAACTTAGCTAGGATTTTGGACTCTTGTCCATAGCCTAAAAGTTATGAAAATTTCTAGCTTTCAAGCTATATTTTTTTCAGTGAAAATAGGAGATTGAAGTCGAAATTTAGGCTAAGAACAATGTTCTTATAACATCAAACCAACGAATGTTTGAGTCTAAATTTTTAATTTTTCTTTTTGTGGATTGGAGTTCCATCAAGCTCTTGGGTGGTGGTGAAGTTATCTTCCGCTTGTCGTCTTCAGTCTCGCTGCCCAGAAAGAGGTAAAATCTTTTCTCCGCTTTATTTTATTTAATTACTTTATATTTTATATTTAGTTGATTCGTAGTCTTTTTTTTAGTTAGCATGTATTAAGAATAATTAGATTAATGATAAAAATTTCTTATAGTTAGTATGTGTTAGGATTAATTAGCTATCATATGTTAGGATTATTTCATGAAAGCTCTTAGTTTTATTCATTATTTTTCCAAGTAGTTTTCTTTGACAATATAGATTTTCATATTTTCAATTTCTTCTTTTAACATAATTTAGATAACAAAAATATGCTTAAAGTTATTATTTAATTAGAACTTTCATAGCCTAATTGATTTAATTTTTTCTTTAAATTTGAGTTAGTTAGCATGTTGTTAGTCACTTCTAGGATGCCTATCAATTTGATAACTTAAAATATCATGATATATGCCTTGATTTAGCTTAAAATGAGTAAATGCTTATGTAATTTTATTTTGGTGCATGTGATATCAATTCAAGTCATTCTTTGGACTTCATTTTTGCATGTCATTGAGTTTTGAGTCTCCCATCATCTTGCTCGAATTGCTAGAAAGTTGATACATGGAAAGAAAGCTAATATACATGGTTTGAATATTGATATTGGGTTGTATACATGAAATAGAGGTGAAAAACAATGTCGCATACACTGATATACAGTATCTATCCGATATGTAAAAAATAATATTGTGTATATACAATTTAATATACAGTGATATTCAACAGATACAAGAAACAAACAGGTGGTATACTATATGTATACAGTTCGATATACAAAAATAATGTTGTATACACTATATACAGCATATATACAGTCCAATATACAACTGTGATATACAGTGGAATTGTGCTTAAGGCCCAAAACGTAGATGACCCAACACCTTAGTCTAGGCGTACAGAAACTAAGTGTCTGGCCATATTTTTATGTGTTATTTATTGTTTATTTATATTGATTCAGGTTGTGATAATTTATTTACTTATGTTATTTATGGTTGCTTAGATATTAATTTTAATTTTTTTTAACTTAATTATATTTCCCTAAAGATAAATCAATTCATGTTAATTTACTCTTTAAATGATTTTCTACCTTTACTTAGTCATTTGATAAACTTTTACTTTTTTTTATGCACATGTATATTATTTTTAATGTTTAAGTTTGATCATTTTTTTCAAAAAAAAATCTAATTTTAAAGTCTCCATTTCCTTTCAAATTAATATTTTCAAAAGTTAGTCAAATAATTTTTTAAATCGTTGAATAACTGCGCATTAGCGGCCACTTTGAATGCTTATATCACGCCCCGGGAGGGTACCATAGATGTGGTCGGCACTCGAAAGCCATTTCTGGCCTTCAAGCGAACCACTTGGTCCAATCACACTTTCATTCAATCACATTCTATCGGCGGAAGACTCTATTATAGGACTATTACCCATAATCTAGGGCCAAAGACCAAACAACTATCAAATCAATAATCAGCTAGAATAAAACTAGTCAAAACGAACAAATCAACATTTCCACACTCTAGTCTATGAAGCCTCTATCAACAATCCAGGAGGTGCCAATGACAAGTCCATGGCTACCAATGATCAAAGTAAAGGAAATAAAACAAAGTTATAAAGATGATCTCGGTATCCTCCGGAAACTGGGAGGACTCACCAACTAGCTGGAAGTGAGAAGATCTTCAACGGTGCGTCGGTTGATGATCTCTAGTACCTGTCTCTGCATCATAAAATGATGCAGGCCAAATGGCATCAGTACATGGAATGTACGAGTATGTAAAATGGCCGAATGAAACAAACATCAAGGAAGAATCAAATCAACTCGAAATCTCAACTCAAGAGAAAGAACAACTCAATCAAGTGTCCTAAGTCTAAACAGGGATATGATTTAGACGGGACCAATCACATACAATTCAACCCAATCTGACTCAGAGTACTATCAAGACCTCTATGGGAGTTTCTCTTATCCGACAACCATCACTTATGAGCCAGTGACAGTACAACAAACCGACGTTGTTGCCACGTCCGTTCATACTTTGCCAGGGTATGAATGAATCAACCAATCATGGATCCAATCCAACCAAGTCCTATAATGTCAGGACAATAATTTTGGGGAAACATCCGACTTTAACGGTTCAATCCCCTCCTACGTTTGGCGACGTAGTTATTGGATTCGAGTTATTACTTACTTTTACCCAATTCGGTGCTCGATACTCCTTCCAAGACTCAATGCTCATAAAACTCCATCCAATCAACTCAATCAAATCATATCGACAAGTCTCATTTGGAACCTTGTCAAATCATCAATTTTATCAAAATCAAATCTCTCCCAATCATACTATCCGATCAATCCCAATCATATCTTTCATGAGTAGTTAAATATGCATTTATAACAACATACAAACCTATCCAATCACTCCTCTATTCATTTAACACATCCTTTGGGACTCATCACAACTCCAAGATTCTAAATCAACAATTTAAGATGAGTAACATATTTAAGAAAATTAGCATATTTAACATAATCAACATAGTTAAGAAAATCAATAAAGTATGTTTAGCAACTCATATTCATCGACTCATACTAACATGAAGATTTTAGAAATTTCTTGACTCAACAACATCAACATAACAAGAATCAAATTAATAGATGAAAAGACTCATTTGGACATAGGCCTATCAAGAAACTCCATTCTTATGAACATTTAACCTCAAATAATGTGTAGGGAAAATTGGTGGACTCAACCCATACTTTGAGTAGCCTTACATACCTTGTGAAGACTTTGAAGAAACCTTGATGTTGGGTCTTCAATGGAAAGCTTGAATCTTTGAAGTTCTTGAATGCAATCCTTGTTGGAGATGGATTTGAAGGAGAAGAGAGGGGATTTCTAGGGCTTTTTAGAGAGAGGAATGGACTGAAAATAATGGTTCAAAATGTCCCAAGGCTAATGTATATATAATTTGGGAAATGCCCAATTTGCCCTTTCTCCAAAAATCTGGAAAAATGGGCTAAAACACTCCTGGCGCTATAGTGGCGCATCGCGCCATTGCAGCGCCAAGTCGAATATAGGCTTAAAACCTGCACATCTGATAGTGGCGCATCGCGCCAAAGACCAAACTGCTAAGGCTGTTTTATGGCGCTATAGTGGCGCATCGCGCCCTTACAGCGCCAAGCCTAAATTTTTTGAGTTCTGGAAAATAGGCTTAAAAATCCTGCACATCCAATAGTGGCGCGCCGCGCCAGGGACCAAACTACTGAGGCTGGTTTCTGGCGCTATAGTGGCGCGTCGCGCCACTGCGGCGCCAAGCCCAGGCTTCTTGCAGTCACAACCTAGGCCTGAAATTTCTACAGTACTAGTTCGTCTTAGGATAGTCATAACTTTTGACTTCGAACTCCAAAAATTATAATCTTAGCGGCGTTGGAAAGAAGACTCGAAGACCTTTAATTTAATAGGTCATGGGCCACCCATATCGTCATATTTTAAAAGATATGGTCGTTAAAAGTCGACCCCTTATACGAACTCATTCTAAAACTTAGCCAAGACGAATTCTTTGGACTTAGCTTGGTTCTAGGGATCCCTTGTGACCCCATATCACCTCTAACACTCTTCAATTACTTGGGAACTCATCCTAACTCATGCATACACTTCACAATAGTCGAGTTCGATCCTACACGCACGCGAAGAAGGGTCCGAATCTTAGTAAAAAATTTTGGGGGTGTTACAGCTTAACACCTTCTCAAAGTAGAAATAAGAACCTTGTACCTTTTTCTTTGAATTTTTAAGACTTAAATCTGTTAGGGTCTTTTAAATTAAGTTTTCTTAATTTCTTTAAAAAATTAATTGGCGACTCTTCTTCTCTAAAATTGATTTTTTCTCTAGAAAGTTGATTTTAATTTTAAACTATCTTTTTCCGACATAACATACATCACGCTCTTTTGGGAAATGAGTTATTTGATATTGGGTAGCATTAAGTCATTTAATTTGGCTTTCTTTAATATTACCATTTTAGAACGTGACACCCGATCCAATAATTTTGTGTCGGCTCGTGACATCCGATCCAGATATAATGTGTCGGTTCGTGACATTCGATCCAAATATATCATGCTGGCTTGTGGCACCCAATCCCAAAATATAATTAATTCAACATTCTTTATTATCACATTTCACTTCATTAACAATATTTCATAATTTTTTTTTTATTCGAGGCATTACTTTTGATAGGGCAAGTTCAAGATTATGGATTTCATGGTCTTGGAATTTCAGACCAATCACAATAAAATATCAACTATCCAAACCACACCAATTAAATGCATAGTAAACTTCACACATTACCCAATGACTATCAATCACTATTAAGAGTCTAGCTATGAAATATAATAAACCATAACATACCTCAACCGAAGAACTTTAGTCAAGCAAGCTAATTCATCAATGTTTTTCCTTTCTTCAATGTCTCAGAACATTTCCAATCTAACAAGTATACGATATCCGTACGCAAACTAGTCTGTAATCACCCATATTACTATAATCAATTTCTTAAATCTCAAGCTTAGGGTTACGTCTTAATGTCTACAAATAACATAATTCTAATGATTTTCATATAATATAATACACCTAATATTTAATTACCTATATCAATATATTAAAACTTGAATTAAAATGTGATAACTAAAAAAAAATCCAAATTATGCGAATCTAGTAAAATACTTAACCTGCAATGAACTAAGCAAAACCTTACATTTTAACAATTCGTTCATATATATATATATATTCTCGACCATTTTCTCATCACTATTCTATCATTGCTTATTCACTAAATCTATGAATGTCACCACTAAAAGTAACAACTCAATCCATCAATGAAATAAACCCACGTTGCACAGAAACTTCTTTCTAATTCAAAACTTTCTCAACCCAACACTAATTGAACAATTTATTGTCCATAAATAATGCAATAATTATCTATCCACTACGAGGCAATTCTATGTAAATGGAATTGTGAATATCATTAGGTTACCTGACTTCTGCGATGCCAAAGCGGGTTCGTGCAAGGACGCCAAATAAAAGAAATAATTTTATATCCCTTTAAGTTCTAATTTATTGTTACACATGGGCTAAGTGCAAAGGATATTAAATAAATTAACAATTCAATCCACAATTTAAATTAATTATCTAAAACTATCCATCATTTAAATAATTATATTTATCGAATAGTCTAAAATTCTATCTAAAATTTACAGGATGAGTCTTTTATGGAATAAGAAATTTTAGTACTCAAAATGGTCTAAATGGATAGTTACACCCTTAGTCGAGCTTTAATGCAGGTGAAAATTTTAAAAAACTTATCTCTTTTTCAAAAAAAGAAAAGAAAAAAGGCTAGCATCCACCACAATAAACTTTAAAAATATATTATTTTAAAAGGTCACGGTAGCTTTGATAAACTAAGGAATAATTCGATACGCGGGATAAAAAATGATAGTTTCAGAATAACTTGGCTAGAGGTATATATTAATTATTCTCAAAATTATTTATCTACTATTTATATTACAATGATAAATAAATTTTCTCATATATATATATGGCAGATAACTTATCTTATAAAATATCTTAACTCATAGTATAACTTTGTCTACTCATCTCCCTATCAAATGACCCCTAAAACTTCGGTTAATTTACTTTAAAATTTAATTTATACGGCACATTTTTTCCTATTAAAAATAGATTATTGTGGTGACATTATTTTGAAGAGTACGTAGTTGGTATTATCTTTATTTTTGTTGTGTTGTGTGCACGAGGAATGGCTTAACAGTGTTTAAAAAAAAGGCATATGTCTTAGGCTTTTAAATTTGAGGGGTTTTATTTTTTTTTAATAATAATAAGTCATAAATTATTATTTTTAATAAATATTGAATACTATTTGTAGAAAAGATAAATTTTTCATATAAAATGAAAGAATCATTAGAAGAAACTTGACATATTTGGAGTACTATGTCTCATGAAAGATAATTTAAAATAAGAATAGTTATATTATCTTGAAAAAAATATATTAAAAAAAATCAATATGTAAAAGTTATTATCTGTTTAAATTTAAGGCCTCCGTTTGATTTTGCTTTAAGCCACTAATCTGCTTGAGCCGCTCCTGGTGTGCACCAAATAAATTTCTTTCAGTATAATAGCACGTCACGTACACAAGAGAGAACTCAACCAAAAAAAAAAAGGCAAAAGGTTTTGAATTTAAGACCTCTTATTTGGATGATCGGCTACTCAACCAACTCAATCATCCTTGCAGTTTATAGGAGGTTAATAGTATTTTTGATTCTTCAATTATAGATAAATTATTAGTTTAGTTTTTATGCTATCTAAATAAACATATTATCTTCAATTAATTGAATGGGTGAAAATCATTTTCACACTCCCCCCTTTATTTTAAATAAATTTTTAAAATGCCTATTATATTTTTTTATTATCAAATTTTTTTTACTTTTTTAAAAATCATGATATTTTTATTTTCTAAAAAAGTTAAAAAAATGATAATGAAAGAGTATAATAGGCATTTTAAAAATTTAATTAGGATAAAGGAGAGAGTTTAATTATTGTTCAAAGTTGAGGGGAAAGTTTGATTTTACAAGCAAAATTGAGGGGTGAATGAATTGTACATTTTTTATTTCTTTACTTATGAATATTCATAAATATCATAATTATTAATCGTTTTATCACTTAATTATTTATTTGACATGTTAAATGTTCGTACTCTGCTTCATCGATTTTATTAGTAGTTTATGGTATTTTATTATACATGATGTTGTGATTTAGGTAAATTTTGCCTCAACTAAATGAAAGAAAGGGGGATCTGAGGACAAATTAAAAAAAATCTTACCATCAAGGGTTGCAAAGTGTGATAGGATGAATATAATTTCTTTATTTTTTTATGTGAAAAAAATCATAAATAGCTATTATAAAAATTATATTTATGCTCTATAGCTACAGTTTGGATATTTCCATTCCGTAGCTAGAGTTTATGTTTGTTATACGTCAGTTTTTTGTATAATTTATTTTTTTATTATAATTTATACAATTCGATAATTCAAAAAATTCAGTAATTAGGCGCGAGAATTTTGATTGCTAAAAGGAAATAAATCCCTTAAATCAAGCAATAGTATCTGTTAGAATTTCACACGAATATGACTTCCTTCATGCCATCAAAATATTTTATTCTGGGTTTTTGATAAGGACGAATGCAATTCAACAACTAATCGATTGATTTCTTCGTTTAATATACAAAAAAGTACATGATATATTCAATTCGCATTCTCGTATCTGATGTTATATATGTATCAAAAGATTGTGACGAATTGTATTAGGTTCATGCTTTTAGTTTTAATTGCGAATATAGAATTGATAATTTGGATTCCGTTTTTCTGTGTTTTTCTTTGCTGAATTGATTTTATATTAACTTCGCATTTTTAGAGTTTTCGGATTGAATCGATCGATTGTGAATCAACTCTGACTGAATAGATCGTGTTGTGTATAATTGTATTAATGAGATTTTTTGTATATGATGGAAAAAACGAGTCGAGTTGCATTATATTTGTATAAATCGATTGTATCTATGTAGAACTATATTTGTATTTGTATAAATATGGTTTAATTTTGTAGTTTGACTTAATGAGTTGTATAAAATTCTGTATATGTATCGTATTTTAAATTATATAAACTTTTGTATATATAGTTGGATTTTATGAGTTGTATAAAATTCTGTATATGTATCAAAATATGTATGTAGGGTTAAAGTTATATATTGTTGCCTAAATTCCTGAATTTTCTACTTATTTGATTGTATACAACAATGGCTGACATACCTATCTTAGTAATGCATTATGAAAAATGAAATGATGCAAATTTTTATGTAGACTACATTATCAATGGGGTCGTTTTTAAAAAAAATGCATCTTATACAGAGTAGTATAATTTGATTACACTATAATTAGGTGTGGATGTGACTATCAAGACCCTGAAAGTTGAATATAAGGAGGAAGAGAGCAGCACTCTAATGGTTATACACAATGACATAGGTGTGAGAGTGTATGTAATGTTAAAAAAAACTACAAATGAATTTAACAAATATCCAATTTGTATAACTCTATTGAATAGGTGTAATCAGAACAATGAATTGTGTGAAGGAATATCAATTCACGGAGTACCGAGTAGCATCGAATCACTTTGTATAACTGGGGTTGATGAGTTTGAACAACAACAACTTGCGATTTCGAATTTGGTAGATCCACTGGCTACATTGGAATTTGGAAACTATGATATGGTAATTTCAGATCTGTATCATAAGTATGTTGAGGAGGATCAGCTATACAAGAGCAGTATGCAATTGAACAACGATTTCAATTTAGGACTGCAAGATCAAATTCAACTCAATTATATATATATATATATATATATATATATATATATATATGTGTGTGTGTGTGTGTGTGTGTGTGTGTGTGTGTTGTGTATAAGTATATTCTGTGTGTTAATATAACTGTATAATTTTAAAACTATTTTATGTACATTAATTAGGTATATTTGGATGTAGTTATACACTCGTGTGTTTCTCTGTTGATTGTTATTAGGGAATGAAGGCATCGGACACTAACAAATCAAAAATATTCAAAATTAAAACATTCAACCCGAAACATACATGCTCTTTAAAAGATAAAGTGTATTCGCAGCGACAAGTAACTAGTAATTTGATTGGTGGATTGTTAAGCCAAACTTGATATATCATAGAGGAAATACACACCTAATGACATTAAGAATGATATGAAGATGGAACTAGGTGTTGATGTTACTTACCAGTTGGCTTGGAAGGCTAAAGAAAAGGTTCTAAATTCTTTGAGGGGGACGCCAACAAAGTCATATGGTAAACTACCAGAATATTTATATATTCTGAGTATAACAAATCCAGGATCTCATATACGTTTGAAGAAAACTGAAGAAAATGAGTTTCTCTATTTATTTGTTGCATTGGATCTTTTCATAAAGGGGTTTGAACATTGTAAACCTATAGTTGTTGTGGATGAAAGTTACCTTAGAGGTCCTTACAATAGAACGTTTGTGACAGCAAACACTTTGAATGGTACAGATATGTGCAAATTAATTTTATACTACATATATTTATATATTTGAGAATTTATTGTTGTATATACTTGCTTTTTGTAGGATATATATTTTCATTGGTGTATATTGTGATTGATTCAAAAAATGACGTCTCTTGTACTTGATTTTTTGAACACCTAAGAGAATCGTATGGTGAAAGGAGTAATATGTGTGTTGAAGAAGAATGAGATCCTGATCTTGCTTTCCTTTCACCTCTTCAACAAGAGATGATTCAGCTCCATTTTGGACTATTGTACCACCCTCACTAGAGTCAATAAGTTGAACTCCCAAACGCGCAAGTCTATGCACTTTCGTTGCCAACTCCTTCTTTTCCTCTTCCACATGGGTTGTACTCCCCATAGATAACCTGCTAAGAGCATCAGCAACTACGTTTGCTTTACCTGGGTGGTAGAGAATGCTCATGTCATAATCCTTGAGCAATTCTAGCCATCTCCTCTGCCTCAAATTCAGCTCCTTCTAGCTGAATACATACTGTAAGCTTTTATGGTCTGTGAACACATCCACATGTACACCATAAAGATAGTGACGCCAGATCTTAAGAGAAAATACCACAACTGCCAACTCAAGGTCATGAGTGTGGTAGTTCCTCTCATGAGTCTTAAGCCGTCTGGAGACATAGGCAATGACCTTACCTTTCTGCATCAATACACATCCCAACCCAACTCTGGAAGCATCACAATAGATTACAAAACCATCCATTCCTTCGGGTAGGGATAGTACTTGAGCAGTAGTCAATCTAGCTTTCAACTCTTGAAAACTTTTCTCACAAGCATCAGACCATTGAAACTTAGCCTTCTTCTGAGTCAGCTTAGTCAATGGTGAGGATATGGATGAAAATCCTTCAACAAACTTCCTGTAGTAACCAGCCAAACCTAAAAAACTCTTTATGTCGGTTGGAGAGGTGGGTCTGGAACAGTTCTTAACTGCCTCAATCTTTTGAGTACCAACTTGAATTCTATCACCAGATATAATATGGTCTAGGAACGCTACAGACTCAAGCCAAAACTCACACTTCGAAAACTTAGCATATAACTCCCTCTTCTTAAGAGTTTGAAGGACAATCCTAAGGTGATTAACATGTTCACTCTTACTTCTAGAGTAGACCAAAATATCATCGATGAAGACAATTACAAACGTATCCAGGTATGGCTTGAATACCCAGTTCATGAGGTCCATAAAAGCTGCTGGAGCATTTATCAATCCAAAGGACATAACAAGAAACTCAAAATGACCATAGCGGGTTCGGAAAGCCGTCTTCGGGATATCACATTCTCTCACTTTCAACTGGTGATAACCTGATCTGAGGTCTATCTTAGAGAAGAATGTGACACCCTAAAGTTGGTCAAATAAATCATCAATTCTAGGGAGAGGATACTTGTTCTTTATGGTGACCTTGTTTAGTTGTCGGTAATCAATGCACATTTTAAGGGGCCCATCTTTCTTTCGCATAAATAGGATAGGAGCGCCCCAAGGTGAGACACTTGGCCTAATAAACCCCTTATCTAGGAGGACTTTCAGTTGTTCTTTCAACTTTTTCAACTCAGCGGGAGCCATTCTATAAGGAGGAATAGAGATAGGTTATATATCAGGAAGGACATCAATACCAAAGTCTATCTCTCTATCAGGAGGGATTCCGGGTAGATCCTCAGGAAAGACTTCAGAAAACTCCTTCACAATGGGAACTGACTCAAGAGATGGAGCCTGGTCATTAATATTTTTGACTCAGACTATATGATATATGCATCCCTTAGAGATTAACTTTTTAGCTTTAAGGTAGGAAATAAATTTACCTTTAGGTACTACAGAACTCCTCTTCCACTCTAAGATAGGCTCATTTGGAAATTGAAACTTGATAATTCGGGTCTTACAATCAACTGAAGCATAACAAGCATAAAGTCAGTCCATGCCAAGAATCACATCAAAATCTACCATGTCCAACTCAACTAAGTCAGCCATGGTATCCTTATGATAGATTGACACAGTACAATTTATATAGACCCTCTCAGCTAACATAGACTTACCAATAGGAGTAGACACGCTGAAAGGCTCAAGAAGACACTCAGAAAGGATATTAAATTTACTAGCCAAGTAAGGAGTCACAAAAGATAACGTAGCACCCAGATCAAGTAATGCATACACATCAAAAAAAGGACTCAGAGCATACCAGTAACAATATCGGGTGCATTCTCTTGGTCCTGGAAACTACCCATAGCATACAGACGGTTGGTTCCCCCACCTGCACTTGAAGCTGCACTTCTATGATTACCTCTATTCTGTGGAGCTGCAGAAGAAAACTAAGGTCTACTACTTCCATTTCCCTGTCTCTTTGAAGGACACTCATTCTAGAAGTGACCTGTCTTTCCACATCCATAGCAAGCATTGGTGCCCACACGACACTCTCCCAAATGGAGCCTCCCACATCTAGCACATGGTGGTTTCCCTCTAGAACCTTGAGCCAGACTTATTTGGGACTGAGAACCCTGAGCTTGGAAGTTTTGGTGACTCAACGACCTCTGATCATACCAGGTATTAGGTGTAAAAGTATTTGTTGAGGAAGGTACATAATTAGAAGACCTCTTCTGAAAGAAGGACTTGTTACCTTTTCCTTGCTTCTGTTCGTTCTCATGCCCAGCAGAATTAGCCTTCTTGCTTAGGTGTTCCTCTCAGTCCTTTTTCTTTTCATCCTCAACCTGCTGAGCATACACCATCGATCTAGAAAAATCCATGTCAGAAATTATTAACATTGCCTTACATTCTTTCTTTACATGCTTGCCTAGGCCAAAGACAAACTTCCTCATCTTAGACCTTATATGAGGAATCATTTTTGGGGTATATTTGGACAACTGAATAAACTTCAAACTATACTCTTTCACAGTCATACTCTCCTGCTTGAAGTTCACAAACTCCTTAATTTTTGCTTTACGTAGCTCTTGGGGAAAGAAGTTATCAAGGAATGCTCTTTCGAACTCATCCCAAAGAGCAAGCTCCGCATCCTCACCTCTACTTTCTTCCTACTGGTTATACCAGACATTTGCCACATCCTTGAGCTGATAAGACACCAACTCAAACCCCTTGATCTCTGTAGCATGCATCGCTTTTATTATCTTCCACACCTCATCAATGAAATTTTGGGGGTCTTCATCAACCTTGGAACCCATGAAGACCGGCGGATTCATTCTCAGAAAATATCTAATCCTCGTGGCAGCAGACGGCTCTTGATAACTAGAGCTAGGAGTTGGTGAACTCTGGCTACTATTTTGAGCAGCCACTAACTTGGTGAGCATAGCAATCGCTCCTCGAAAATCTTTCTCTGAAGTAGGAGTGGTCTGAACAGTAGGTATTTGGGGTACCTCAGTAGAACTTGCAGGTCGGCCCCTAGTTCTCCATGGAGGCATCTCTGACTGTGGAACCTCAATGATGGCAGGGTTCCTCTGACTGGTTGAATGTTTAGGAGGCATGTCTGAAACGCACGAATTATAAAGGAAGCTTTTATAGAGTTAAACTCTATCGTACGAACTCAGATTATGAAAAAAGTGAAATAATTCCTAATGTCCTATAGCCTCCTAATTATAAGTGTGGTGCACGACACACCCATAAGCAAGACTCTACTAGACATGGCTTCATAGACACCCTAGGACTCTTGAACTCTATGCTTTGATAACAAGTTTGTAACACCCTGAGAGGGTACCGTAGGCGTGGCCGGTACTTAGAAACCATCTCTAGCTTCTGAGAGAACCACTTGGTCTCATTACTCATTTGTTCATCAGCGGAAGACTTAAGAATACTAATGTGGGCTTGTCATCATCAACATCAAAGGAAAAATAGATAATTCTTAGAAGAAGTAGTTTCTAAGGAGAACTACTCCGATTACATCATCAAACTCTGTCTATAAAGCCTCTAATACTCTTAGATGGTGCCAATGACATGTCCATGGCTACCTTAAACACCTGTATCTGTATCATAAAATGATGCAGGTCGAATGACGTCAGTACGTGGAATGTACGAGTATGTAAAATAGCAGGAAGGTATGGACAAATATCAAGAAATTCTTCTCAAGAAAACTCAGCTCAGAACTCAACATCATCCCAACATTTTATAACTCAATAGTGGAAGAATTAATTCATTTAGAATTCAAGATTTGGATAAAACTCAACTATAACTTAATTATAAATAAATTAAATATTGGGCGCATGGACGAATTCAATCCGATGCTATGAAAGTCTTACATACCTCAAATCCGAAGCTTTACTCTGAATTGGAACACTCTTGGACCCCTAGCCTTTTCTTCTCGCCGGAGCATTTTGTGTACTACCCGGAGTATAAAAATCACCAGAGTAGTATTTTTATACTACTAAAACTAAAACTATTTTTGAGATTGAGTAAAGAAGTATATAGAGAGAAGAGTTGCTTAAGAAAGCTTGATGAATAAAATAAGGAAATAAGATGGGTATTTATAGGTGTGGAGGAGGGACTTAACAATAAATAAAATTAATTACAAATGATGATCTTGAAAATTCAATGGAGGATTTTGACGTCATGGATGATGTCAAATGGTTCTAGATCTTTCTTTGGTAGGTGAGATGGGATCTCATTTAACGGAATATCTATTTTTGAAGCTGCGTTTGAATAAGATAAATTCCTTATTAGGATTTTGTATCTTATAAGAATTGTAGATCTAGAAGTATAGTTTCAGTTAGTTCAAGAATCATCCAATTTGGAGCATCCTACCGTGAGATATGATTTGTCTTCTACAAACACTATATTCTGTCACAGCACCATGTCTTGAAAGAATTAATTTATTTGATCTACCTACCCTCTGAATCTTGAGATATGGTCTTCATAAAAGTTGTAGGTAATGTCGTTGTGGTTACTCAAAAATTTGAATAACTTAATTTGGACTATTCTACAAAAAGTTATACCCAAATTACTTTAGGCATGAGAGAACATGATCAAAATACTTTTAGAACATGATCAAAATACTTTAGAACATGATCAAAATACTTTAGGCATGAGAGAACATGATCAAAATACTTTTAGAACATGATCAAAATACTTTAGAACATGATCAAAATCTTTTCATGCTTTCATATAAGGACTTTTGATAAATCAACAATTTAATGCATTTAAAAGCCAATATAAGTTAATATGAGATAGGAAATTGAACTTCAAATATTTAATAATCTATGTATTTGGAATCATGATATGAAAAACCCATAAAGTTTTATGTTTGAATTAAATAGAAAACTTTGATAATTCATTTGGACTTCATGAAAGAAAGGATCCATGAATCAATAACATTTAGGGGGTGTTACAATATCTCCCCCTTTGAATCATTCGTCCTCGAATGAATATGAAACTAGGAGACATCAAGAATGAGTATCATCAAGACATCAATTTCTCAAAAACTCCATGACTAATATTCAAGAATATACATCGACTCAAAGGTAGGAGTAAGGAATATTACCTTGAACATCATCATCGGAAGGCACAAATAGATGAGAATATTTAGCCTTCATATCTTCTTCAGCTTCCCATGTAGCCTATTCAACAAATTGATTTCGCCATAGGACTTTGACAGATGTCACTTCCTTAGTTCTTAATTTGTGAACCTGACAATTAAGAATCTGAACTGGAATCTCTTCATAACTCAAACTCTCTTTCATACCAATGCTCTCAGTCGGGACAGCAAGTGAAGGATCTCCCAAATACTTCTTAAGCATAGAGATGTGAAACACGGAATTAATAGCAGCTAATTCTATGGGCAACTCCAATTCATAGGCTACGTTACCTACCCTCCTCATAATCTGATAAGGACCAATGTAGTAGGGACTAAGCTTTCCTTTCTTTCCAAATCTCATCACACCCTTCATGGGTGAAACTTTTAAGTATACCCAATCGTACACTTCGAACTCCAAATCTCTCCTCCTAACATCAGTGTAGGATTTCTGGCTACTCTGAGCAGTCCTCAACCTTTTTTGGATGGTTTTCACCTTCTCCATAGCTTGGTGAACCAAGTCTGGTCCAATCAACTTAGCTTCACCAACTTCAAACCAACCAATTGGTGATCTACACCTCCTCCCATACAAAGCTTCATAAGGAGCCATTTGAATACTCGAATGGAAACTATTATTATATGCAAACTCAATAAGGGGTAAATGATCATCCTAATTACCTTTGAAATCAATGACACAGGCTCTTAACATATCCTTCAAAGTTTGTATCGTACGCTCTGCCTGGCCATCTGTTTGCGGATGAAAAGCAGTACTAAGGTTCACTCTTGAACCCAAACCCTTCTGAAATGACTTTCAAAACTGAGCAGTAAATTGAGCTCCTCTATCAGAGATGATAGACAAAGGAACTCCATGCAGTCTAACAATCTCCCTAAGATAAAGTTTGGCATAATCCTCCGTAGTGTTTGTAGTCTTAACTGGCAAGAAATGAGCCGATTTGGTCATCTTATCCACAATCACCCAAATAGAGTCATGTTGTTTGCGGGTTCGTGGTAAACTAGTAATGAAGTCCATATTGATCATTTCTGTCACGCCCCGGAAGGGTACCCTAGACGTGATCGGCACTCGAAAGCCATTTCTGACCTTCAAGCGAACCACCTGATTCAGTCACACTATCATTCAATCACATTCACTCAAAGGAGGGTTCAATCATAACATACTATTCATAATATAAGGGCCGAGGCCCAATCACTATCAACTCATCAAAACAATAATGATAAGACTTCTCAAAAATAGTAGTCCAACCTTCCCTCACTCTAGTCTATGAATCCTTTATCAAAGTCTAGAAGGTGCCAATGACAAGCCCATGGCTACCAACAATCAAAATAAAGGAACGACAACAAAACTATACAAGAAAGTTCAACATCCTCCGGAAACTAGGAGAACTCACCAACTAGCTGGGGGTGTATGTGGATCTTCAACAAAGCACTGGTTGATGATCTCTAGTACTTGTCTCTGCATCATGAAACGATGCAGGCCAAATGGCGTCAGTACGTGGAATGTATGAGTATGTAAAATAGCCGGATGAAACAAACATCAAGAAAACATCAATATCAACTCAGGATCTCAACTCATATATATACATAACAACTAACTCAAGTGTCCTAAGTCTAACAAGAAATGGTTTAGACGGGACCAATCATAAGCCATTCAACTCAACTGACTCAGAGTACTATCAAGACCTAAATGGGAGTTTCTCTTATCCGACAACCATCACCTATGAGCCAGTGATAGTACAATAATCAAACATTGTTGCCACGCCCGTCTATACCTTGCCAAGGCATGAACGCCTCCCTAATCATGGAAACCATCGATTAGTCAAGTTCTATCATTTTAGGACAATAAAATAGGAAACATCCGACTTTAACGGTTTGATCCCACGGGAAGCATCTGACTTTAATAGTTCCATCCCTACCTACGTTGGCGGCGTAGTTTCTGGGGTTCAAGTATGGACTATACTCTTACCTGTTTTGGTGCTCGATACTCCTCCCATGACTCCATGCTCATAAGACTCCCTCCAATCATCTCAAACAAGCCCTCACGGCTAGTTTCATGTGGGACATTTCCAACTCATCAACTCTATTCTCATTTCAACTCAATTAAGTCATAATGGCAAGTTCCATTTAGGACCTCATCCACTCATCAATTATATCCTTCAATCAACTCAATCAAGCCTCATTTAGATAAGAATTTATAACCTCTTCTTAGGACTCATCACAACTCTAAGGCTTTAACCCAACAATTCAAGTAGAATAGCACATTCAAGAAAATTGACTTATGCAACATAATCACATGGTTAAAGAGATCAACAAAACATAATAATAAGTCATCTCTATCAACTCATACTAACATGAAGGTTTTAGGAACTTCTTAGCTCAATAACATCAACACCAATAAAGTCAAATTAATAGGAGACAAAACTCATTCGAACATAAACCATACCAAGAAACTCTATTCTCATGGACCTCTAACCTCAAAGCAAGAGTAGGGCACATGGGTGGACTCAACACATGTTTTGGATAGACTTACATACCTTAGTGAAGACTTGAAGAAAACCTTGTGGTTGGGTCTTCAATGGAGAACTCGAATCTTGAAGCTCTTGGAACAATTCTTTGTTAAAGAAGGACTTGGAGAAGAAGAAGAGGAAGAGAGAGGATCTTTCTAGGGCTTTTCTAGAGAGAGAGAGGGGCTGAAAATATGTCCCCAAAATGTTCAAGGATGATACATATATAATTTGGGACAATTCCTAAATTGCCCTTACTCCAAAATTCTGAAAAATAGGCTAAAAACGTTCCTAGGGCGATAGTGGCGCATCGCACCATTGCAGCGCCAGGCCGATTATGCCTAAAACCTACACAAATTTTAGTGGCGTGCCGCGCCAAGACCAAACTACTGAGGCATATTTTTGGAGCGATAGTGGCGCGTCGCGCCCTTACAGCGCCAAGGCCATATTTTATGGGTTCTGGAAATTTGGCTTGAAAACCCTACACACCTCGCAGTGGCGCGCCGCGCCAGGGGACAAACTACTGAGGCTTGTTCCTGGAGCAATAGTGGCGCGTTGCGCCACTGCGGCGCCAAGTCTAGATTTCCAGCAATTGCAACCCCGGCCTGAAATCCCTGCCGTGCTAGTTCATCTTAGGATCATCATATCTTTTGACCTCAAACTCCAATAATTATATTCTTGGCGGCATTGGAAAGAAGGCTCAATGACTTTTAATTTAATAGGTCGTGGGCCACCTAGATTGTCGTCCTTCAAAAGATAGGGTCGTTAGAAGTCAACCTCTTATGCGAACTCCTCAAACCTAGCCACGACGAATCTTTTGGATTTGATTCGGTCCTAGGGGTCCTTTATGGACCCACATCACCTCTAACGCTGCTCAATTTCTCAAAGACTCATCTTAACTCATGGAAATGCTCCACAATACTCGAGTTTGACCCTACCTGAATACAAGAAGGGTTCGAATCTTAGGGAAAATTTTTGAGGGGTGTTACATTATCTCCCCCTTGAGATTATTCATCCTCGAATGACGAGTGACCAAGAATGGACTCAGGGTGTAAATCACAATCGGAATTCAGTCAATCAACCAATCAATTTCTCAAACAAATTACCAATCTAACTCAAAATACACAAACAAATTCAAGTCAAGGAAATGGACATTACCTTCAACATTATCATCGGTAGGCACAAATAGATGTGGATATTTAGATTTCATGGCTTCCTCCACTTCCCATGTGTCTTCCTCAATAAATTGGTTTCTCCACAGGACTTTGACTGAGGCGATCTCTTTGTTCCTCAACTTGCGAATTTGGCGATCAAGAATTTGGACCGGAATCTCTTTATAGGATAAGCTATCCTTAACTCCAATACAGTCAATGGGGACTACCAACGAGGGATCGCCTAAGCACTTCTTCAACATTGAAATATGGAATACCGGATGAATAGAGGCTAGCTCTGAAGGTAACTCTAACTCATAAGCAACACTCCCAATCCGCCTCAAAATCTGGTAAGGACCAATATATCGAGGACTAAGCTTCCCCTTCTTTCCAAACCTCATGACGCCCTTCATGGGTGACACTTTCAAGTATACCCAATCACCCACCTCGAACTCCAAGTCTCTCCTCCTCACATTGGTGTAAGATTTTGGTGGCTTTGGGCTGTCTTTAGCCTATCTTGAATAACTCTCACCTTCTCCATGGCTTGGTGAACAAAATCAGGCCCAATCAACTCGACTTCACTAACCTCAAACCATCCAATTGGTGATCTACACCTCCTCCCATACAAAGCTTCATAAGGAGCCATTTGAATGCTTGCATGATAGCTATTATTATACACAAACTCTATAAGAGGTAAGTGATTGTCCCAATTTCCTTTGAAGTCAAGCACATAAGCTCTCAACATATCTTCCAATGTCTGAATGGTGCGCTCCGTTTGGCCATCCATCTGGGGATGAAAGGCCGTACTAAGGTTCACCTTCGAACCCAGTCCCTTCTGAAAAGATCTCCAGAATTGGGAAGTGAATTGAGCTCCTCTGTCCGAGATGATGGACAAGGGGACTACATGCAATCTAACGATCTCTTGAATGTATAACTTCGCATAATCCTCTGCGGTGTCCGTAGTCTTAACCTCCAAGAAGTGAGATGATTTTGTCATCCTATCCACAATTACCCAAATTGAATCATGTTGCTTCCGCGACTTCGGCAACCCTGTAATAAAGTCCATGTTGATCATCTCCCACTTCCATTCCAGAATTTCAATGTTTTGAGCTAAACCATATGGCCTTTGATGCTCAACCTTCACCTGTTGGCAATTCGGGCACTTGGAAACAAATTCCGCAGTGTCTCTCTTTATCCCACTCTACCAATAGATTTCCCTCAAGTCATGGTATATTTTTGTAGAGCTCGGATGAATAGAGTATCTAGAACTATGCGCTTCGGCCATAATCCTCTCTCGAACATCATCGACATCAGGCACACACAATCTATTTTGGTACCTCAACACACTATCTTCCTCTTTGGTAAAAACCATTACCTCTTATTTATGAACAACTCCCTTCAATTGGAGAAGGACGGGATCTCGGTCTTGTTTCTCCTTTACCTCTGCCACAAGTGAGGATGTAGACCCATCCTGAATAGTAACTCCGCCTTCATTGTTCTCTTCCAGACAAACTCCCAATTGGGTTAATCTGTGCACCTCTCTAGCCAATTCTCTCTTTCCTTTCTCCATGTGGGCAGTAGTACCCATAGACAACCTGCTAAGAGCATCAGCAACAACATTAGCTTTACCTGGATGGTAGAGGATGCTCATATCATAGTCTTTGAGTAGCTCGAGCCATCTCCTCTGCCTCAGATTGAGTTCCTTCTGGCTAAAGACGTATTGCATGCTCTTGTAATCGGTGAATACATCAACATGCACTCCATACAAGTAGTGGCGCCAAATTTTAAGGGCGAACACCATAGCTGTCAGCTCAAGGTCATGAGTTGGGTAGTTCTTCTCATGAACCTTAAGCTATCTTGAATCATAGGTTATCACCTTTCCCCTCTGCATCAGCACACAGCCCAAACCAACTCTAGATGCATCACAATAGATCATAAAACCCTTTGTTCCATCAGGCAAGGTTTGAACAGGAGCAGTGGTTAGCTTGGTCTTCAACTTCTGGAAACTCTCTTCACAAGCATCGGACCATTGGAACTTAGCCTTCTTTTGGGTCAGCTTGGTCAATGGTGATGATATAGATAAGAATCCCTCTACAAACCTTCGGTAGTAGCCAAACCCAAAAAGCTCTTTATCTCTGTCGGGGATGTGGGTCTGGGCCAATTCTTTACTGCCTCAATCTTCTGAGCATCCACCTGAATACCGTCTCCAGATACAATGCCTAGAAAAGCCACTGATGCAAGCCAAAATTCACATTTAGAGAACTTTGCATACAATACCTGGTCTTTCAAGGTTTGCAAGACGACTCTAAGATGATGGGCGTGCTCCTTCTCATTCTTGGAGTAGACCAAAATATCATCTATGAATACAATCACAAACATATCAAGATATAGTTTAAACACTCGGTTCATGAGATCCATAAAAGCTGCGGGGGAATTTGTCAACCCAAAGGTCATGACCAAAAATTCAAAGTGGCCATAATGAGTCCAAAAAACGGTCTTCAGAATATCACACTCCCTCACCTTCAACTGATGGTAGTCGGATCTCAAGTCTATCTTTGAAAAACAAGTGGTACCCTAAAGTTGGTCGAATAATTCATCTATTTTGGGGAGAAGGTACTTATTCTTTATGGTGACCTTGTTTAGATGCCTATAATCGATACACATTCTAAGGGACCCATCTTTTTTCACACAAATAGGACAAGAGCACCCCATGGTGAGACGCTCGGCCTAATGAATCCCTTATCTAACAAGTCCTTCAACTACTCCTTCAACTCTTTTAACTCATCCGGAGCCATCCTATATGGAGGAATTGAGATAGGCTGGGTATCAGGAAGAACATCAACCCCAAAGTCGATCTTCCTATCCGGAGGGACTCCAGGCAGATCTTTAGAAAAGACATCAGGAAACTCGTTGACAATTGGGACCGACTCAAGGGATGGTGACTCAACATTGTCATCTTTCACTTGGATAATATGATAGATACACCCTTTTGAGATTAGCTTCCTGGCCCTAAGGTAAGAAATAAACTTACCCTTAGGCACGACAGGACTCCCCTTCCACTCTATGACTGCCTCATTCGGGAATTTGAACTTAACAATCCGAGACCTACAATCAATAGAGGCATGACAGACATAAAGCTAGTCTATGCCAAGGATCACATCGAAATCAACCATGTCCAACTCAACCAAGTCAGCCAAGGTGTCCCTGTGATGAATTGACACAGTGCAACCTCTATAGACTCTCTCAGCTAAGATAGAATCACCGACAGAAGTAGTTACACTGAAGGGCTCAAGAAGATATTCAGGAATTTATTGAATTTACTAGACACTAAGGAGTCACAAAGGATAAGGTGGCACCCGGATCCATCAATACATAACAATCAAGAGAAGAGACTCGTATCATAACCGTTACGATATTTGGAGAGTTCTCCAGATCTTGACGACTACCCATGGCATATAGGCGGTTTGTACCTCTACTCGTACCTAAAGTAGAGCCCTTCTGATTACCTCTAGCCAGCGGTGCGGTGGCAGAATACTGGACTCTATTTCCCCCTATTGGATACTCCCTTTGGAAATGGTCTATTTGGCCGCATTTATAACAACCAACCCTTCCCACTCTACATTCTCCCAAGTGGAGCTTACCACACTTGTCGCATGGTGGCTTCCCTCTCGAGTCTTGACTTATGCTGTCCTGGGATTGAGAACCCTGGGGTCTGAGATTTTGATGACTCTGTCCCTACCGATCATACCTGTTCTGTGGTATAGATGCACTGGCGGTGGATGAGGCATAGTTGAAAGGCCTTTTCTAGAAGAAGGACCTGTTGCCCTTGTTTTGCCTCTGTTCATTCTCATGGCCCGCTGATTTTACCTTCTTACTCAGATGCTCCTCTTTGTCTTTTCTCTTCTCATCCTCTACCTGTTGAGCATACACCATTAATCTAGAAATATCCATATCCGAGATCAATAATGCTGCTTTGCATTCCCACTTCACATGCCTCCCTAATCTGAAGACGAACTTCCTCATCTTTGACCTCACATCTGGGATCATTTCTGGAGCATACCTAGATAGCTGGATGAACTTCAGGCCATACTCCTTAAGTATCATACCCTTCTATTTCAGATTCACAAATTCCTCCACTTTTGCTTTCCTCAATTCTCGAGGAAAGAAGTGGTCAAGAAAGGCTCCCTCAAATTCATCCTACCTAGCAGGTTCAGCATCCTCACTCCTACCTTGCTCTTATTGGTTATACCAGATGTTTGCCACATCCTTGAGTTGATAAGTCACAAACTCAATCCCCTTAATTTCCGTAGCATGCATAGCTTTCAGAATTTTCTACATCTCATCAATAAAGTTTTGGAGGTCTTCATCAACCTTAGAACTCGTGAATGCTGGTGGATTCATCCTTAGAAAGTCTTTAATTCTAGTGGTAGTAGACTGCTCTTGGAAACTAGAGCTAAGAGTCGGCGAACTCTGGTTACCATTCCGGGCAGATATTAATTGAGTGAGCATTGCAATTGCCCCTCGAAATTCTGCCTCTGATGTGGGTGCAGGTGGAGTAGCTGGTACTTGAGGTGCCTCCGAGTATCTCGCAGGTCAGCCTCTAGCCCTTGCTGGGCGTACCTCTGATTGGGGCATCTCGGCGTTATCAATAATTCTCTGGCTAGCTGTGCATTTAGGAGGCATTATCTGTAATGTGTAAATGCACGAATTAGAAAGGAGTTTTATAGAGTTTAACTCCATCGCACGAATTCAGAGCATGAAAAAAGTGAAATAATTCCTAATGTCCTACAGCCTCCTGCTTATAAGTGTGGTGTGCAACACACCCATAAGCAAGACTCTACTAGACATGGCTTCATAGACTCCCTAGGACTCTTAAACTCTGGGCTCTGATACCATGTTTGTCACGCCCCGGGAGGGTACCCTAGACGTGACCGGTACTCGAAAGCCATTTCTGACCTTCAAGCGAACCACCTGATTCAGTCACACTATCATTCAATCACATTCACTCAAAGGAGGGTTCAATCATAACATATTATTCATAATATAAGGGCCAAGGCCCAATCACTATCAACTTATCAAAACAATAATGATAAGACTTCTCAAAAATAGCTGTCCAACCTTCCCTCACTCTAGTCTATGAAGCCTCTATCAAAGTCTAGAAGGTGCCAATGACAAGCCCATGGCTACCAACAATCAAAATAAAGGACGACAACAAAACTATACAAGAAAGCTCAACATCCTCCGGAAACTAGGAGGACTTACCAACTAGCTGGGGGTGTATGTGGATCTTCAACAAAGCATCGGTTGATGATCTCTAGTACTTGTCTCTGCATCATCAAATGATGCAGGCCAAATGGCGTCAGTACGTGGAATGTATGAGTATGTAAAATGGCCGGATGAAACAAACATCAAGAAAACATCAATATCAACTCAGGATCTCAACTCATATATATACATAACAACTAACTCAAGTGTCCTAAGTCTAACAAGAAATGGTTTAGATGGGACCAATCACAAGCCATTCAACTCAACTGACTCGGAGTACTATCAAGACCTAAATGGGAGTTTCTCTTATCCAACAACCATCACCTATGAGCCAGTGATAGTACAATAATCAAACGTTGTTGCCACGCCCGTCTATACCTTGCCAAGGCATGAACGCCTCCCTAATCATGGAAACCATCGATTAGTCAAGTTCTATCATTTTAGGACAATAAAGTAGGAAACATCCGACTTTAACGGTTTGATCCCACGGGAAGCATCTGACTTTAATAGTTCCATCCCTACCTACGTTGGCGGCGTAGTTTCTGGGGTTCAAGTATGGACTATACTCTTACCTGTTTTGGTGCTCGATACTCCTCCCATGACTCCATGCTCATAAGACTCCCTCCAATCATCTCAAACAAGCCCTCACGGCTAGTTTCATGTGGGACATTTCCAACTCATCAACTCTATTCTCATTTCAACTCAATTAAGTCATAATGGCAAGTTCCATTTAGGACCTCATCCACTCATCAATTATATCCTTCAATCAACTCAATCAAGCCTCATTTAGATAAGAATTTATAACCTCTTCTTAGGACTCATCACAACTCTAAGGCTTTAACCCAACAATTCAAGTAGAATAGCACATTCAAGAAAATTGACTTATGCAACATAATAACATGGTTAAAGAGATCAACAAAACATAATAATAAGTCATCTCTATCAACTCATACTAACATGAAGGTTTTAGGAACTTCTTAGCTCAATAACATCAACACCAATAAAGTCAAATTAATAGGAGACAAAACTCATTCGAACATAAACCATACCAAGAAACTCTATTCTCATGGACCTCTAACCTCAAAGCAAGAGTAGGGCACATGGGTGGACTCAACACATGTTTTGGATAGACTTACATACCTTAGTGAAGACTTGAAGAAAACCTTGTGGTTGGGTCTTCAATGGAGAACTCGAATCTTGAAGCTCTTGGAACAATTCTTTGTTAAAGAAGGACTTGGAGAAGAAGAAGAGGAAGAGAGAGGATCTTTCTAGGGCTTTTCTAGAGAGAGAGAGGGGCTGAAAATATGTCCCCAAAATGTTCAAGGATGATACATATATAATTTGGGACAATTCCTAAATTGCCCTTACTCCAAAATTCTGAAAAATAGGCTAAAAACGTTCCTAGCACGATAGTGGCGCATCGCACCATTGCAGCGCCAGGCCGATTATGCCTAAAACCTGCATAACTTTTAGTGGCGCGCCGCACCAAGGACCAAACTACTGAGGCATGTTTTTGGCGCGATAGTGGCGCGTCGCGCCCTTACAGCGCTAAGGCTATGTTTTTTGGGTTCTAGAAATTTGGCTTGAAAACCCTGCACACCTCATAGTGGCGCGACGTGCCAGGGGCCAAACTACTGAGGCTTGTTTCTGGTGCGATAGTGGCGCGTCGCGCCACTGCGGCGCCAAGTCCAGATTTCCAGCAGTTGCAACCCCAGCCTGAAATCCCTACCGTGCTAGTTCATCTTAGGATTGTCATATCTTTTGACTCCGAACTCCAAAAATTACATTCTTGGTGGCTTTGAAAGAAGGCTCAATGACCTTTAATTTAATAGGTCGTGGGCCACCCAGATTGTCGTCCTTCAAAAGATAGGGTCGTTAGAAGTCAACCCCTTATGCGAACTCCTCCTCAAACCTAGGCACGATGAATCTTTTGGATTTGATTTGGTCCTAGGTGTCCTTCATGGCCCCACATCACCTCTAACGCTGCTCAATTTATTAAAGACTCATCTTAACTCATGCAAATGCTCCACAATACTCGAGTTCAACCCTACCCGAATACAAGAAGGGTTCGAATCTTAGGGAAAATTTTTGAGGGGTGTTACAATTTCCCACTTCAATTCTGGGATCTCTATATTCTGAGCCACTCCACAAGGTCTTTGGTGCTCAACTTTAACTTGTTGGCAGTTCGGGCACTTGGACACAAGCTCTACTATATCTCTCTTCATTCCACTCCATCAGTATATTTCTCTCAAGTCGTGGTACATCTTTATTGAACCTGGGTGGATGGAATACCTAGAATTATGGGCTTCTGCCATGATTCTCTCTCGAATACCATCAATACTTGGAATACATAATCTCCCTTGATATCTCAACACTCCATCTCCCCTTTTGGTAAAAGCCATTACCTTCTGCTTGTGAACCTCATCCTTCAGTTGAAGAAGAATGAGATGCTGATCTTGCATTCCTTTCACCTCTTCAACTAGAGATTATTTAGCTCCATTTTGGACTATTGTACCACCCTCACTAGAGTCAATAAGTTGAACTCCCAAATGTGCAAGTCTATGCACTTCCTTTGCCAACTTCTTTTTTTCTTCTTCCACATGGGTTGTACTCCCCATAGATAACCTGCTAAGAGCATCAGCAACTACATTTGCTTTACCTGGGTAGTAGAGAATGCTCATGTCATAATCCTTGAGCAATTCAAGCCATCTCCTCTGCCTCAAATTCAGCTCCTTCTGGCTGAATACATATTGTAAGCTTTTATGGTCTGTGAACACATCCACATGTACACCACAAAGATAGTGACGCCAGATCTTAAGAGTAAATACCACAGCTGCCAACTCAAGGTCATGAATGGGTTAGTTCCTCTCAAGAGTCTTAAGCCGTCTGGAGGCATAGGCAATTACCTTACCTTTCTGCATCAATACACATCCCAACCCAACTCTGGAAACATCATAATAGATTATAAAACCATCCGTTCCTTCGGATAGGGATAGTACTGGAGCAGTAGTCAATCTAGCTTTCAACTCTTGAAAACTTTTCTCACAAGCATCAGACCATTGAAACTTAGCCTTTTTCTGAGTCAGCTTAGTCAATGGTAAGGATATGGATGAAAATCCTTCAACAAACTACCTGTAATAACCAGCTAAACCTAAAAAACTCTTTATGTCGATTAGAGAGGTGGGTCTGGGCCAGTTCTTAACTGCCTCAATCTTTTGAGTATCAACTTGAATTCCATCACCAGATATAATATGTCCTAGGAACGCTACAGACTCAAGCCAAAACTCACACTTCGAAAACTTAGCATACAACTCCCTCTTCTTAAGAGTTTGAAGGACAATCCTAAGGTGATTAACATGCTCACTCTTACTTCTAGAGTAGACCAAAATATCATTGATGAAGACAATTACAAACGTATCCAGGTATGGCTTGAATACTCAATTCATGAGGTCCATAAAAGCTGCTGGAGCATTTGTCAATCCAAAGGACATAACAAGAAACGCAAAATGACCATAGCGGGTTCGGAAAGCCGTCTTTAGGATGTCACATTCTCTCACTTTCAACTGGTGATAGCCTAATCTGAGGTCTATCTTAGAGAAGCATGTGGCACCCTGAAGTTGGTCAAATAAATCATCTATTCTAGGGAGAGGATACTTGTTTTTTATGGTGACCTTGTTTAGTTGCTGGTAATCAATGCACATTCTAAGGGGCCCATCTTTCTTTCGCACAAATAGGATAGGAGCGCCCCAAGGTGAGACACTTGGCCTAATAAACCCCTTATCTAGGAGGACTTTTAGTTGTTCTTTCAACTCTTTCAACTCAGCGAGAGCCATCCTATAAAGAGGAAAAGAGATAGGTTCTGTATCAGGAAGGACATCAATACCAAAGTCTATCTCTCTATCAGGAGGGATTCTGGGTAGATCCTCAGGAAAGACTTCAGGAAACTCATTCACAATGGGAACTGACTCAAGAGATAGAGCCTGATCATTAATATTTTTAACTCGGACTATATGATATATGCATCCCTTAGAGATTAACTTTCTGGCTTTAAGGTAGGAAATAAATTTACCTTTAGGTACTACAGAACTCCTCTTCCACTCTAAGATAGGCTCATTTGGAAATTGAAACTTGACAATTCGGGTCTTATAATCAACTGAAGCATAACAAGCATAAACCCAGTCCATGCCAAGAATTACATCAAAATCTACCATGTCCAACTCAACTAATTCAACCATGGTATCCTTATGATAGATTGACACAGTATAATTTATATAGACCCTCTCAGCTAACATAGACTTACCAATAGGAGTAGACACGCTGAAAGGCTCAAGAAGACACTCAGGAAGGATATCAAATTTACTAGCCAAGTAAGGAGTCACAAAAGATAACATAGCACCCAGATCAAGTAATGCATACACATCAAAAAAAGGACTCGAAGCATACCAGTAACAGCATCTGGTGCATTCTCTTGGTCCTAGCAACTACTCATAGCATACAGACGGTTGGTTCCCCCGCCTGCACTTGAAGCTGCACTTCTATGATTACTTCAATTCTGTGGAGCTGCAGAAGAAAACTATGGTCTACTACTTCCATCTCCCTGTCTCTTTGAAGGACACTCATTCTAGAAGTGACCTGTCTTTCCACATCTATAGCAAGCATTGGTGGCCACACGACACTCTCCCAAATAGAGCCTTTCATATCTAGCACATGGTGGTTTCCCTCTAGAACCTTGAGCCAGACTTAATTGGGACTGAGAACCCTGAGCTTGGAAGTTTTGGTGACTCAATGACCTCTGATCATACCTGGTATTAGGTGAAAAAGTATTTGTTGAGGAAGGTACATAATTAGAAGACCTCTTCTGAAAGAAGGACTTGTTACCTTTTCCTTGCTTCTGTTCGTTCTCATGCCCAGCAGACTTAGCCTTCTTGCTTAGGTGTTCCTCTCAGTCCTTTTTCTTGTCATCCTCAACCTGTTGAGCATACACTATCGATCTAGAAAAATCCATGTCAGAAATCATTAACATTGCCTTACATTCTTTCTTTACATGCTTGCCTAGGCCAGAGACAAACTTCCTCATCTAAGACCTTATATGAGGAATCATTTCTGGGGCATATTTGGACAACTGAATAAACTTCAAACTATACTCTTTCACAGTCATACTCTCCTGCTTGAGGTTCACAAACTTCTCAATTTTTGCTTCACGTAGCTCTTGGGGAAAGAAGTTCTCAAGGAATGCTCTTTCAAACTTATCCCAAAGAGCAGGCTCCGCATCCTCACCTCTACTTTCTTCCCACTGGTTATACCAGACATTTGTCATATCCTTGAGCTAATAAGACACCAACTCAACCCCCTCGTTCTCTGTATCATGCATCACTTTTAGTATCTTCCACACCTCATCAATGAAATTTTAGAGGTCTTCATCAACCTTGGAACCCGTGAAGACCGGCGGATTCATTCTCAGAAAATATCTAATTCTCGTGGCAGCAGATGGCTCTTGATAACTAGAGCTAGGAGTTGGTGAACTCTGGCTACTATTTTGAGCAGCCACTAACTTGGTGAGCATAGCAATCGCTCCTCGAAAATCTTTCTCTGAAGTAGGAGTGGTTTGAACAGTAGGTATTTGGGGTACCTCAGTAGACCTTGCAGGTCGGCCCCTAGTTCTCTGTGGAGGTATCTCTAACTGTGGAACCTCAGTGATGGCAGGGTTCTTCTGACTGGTTGAACGTTTAGGAGGCATGTCTGAAACGCATGAATTAGAAAGGAAGCTTTTATAGAGTTAAACTCTATCGCACGAACTCAGATTATGAAAGAAGTGAAATAATTCCTAATGTCCTATAGCCTCCTGATTATAAGTGTGGTACATGACACACCCATAAGCAAGACTCTACTAGACATGGCTTCATACACACCCTAGGACTCTTGAACTCTGTGCTTTGATACCAAGTTTGTAACGCCCCAAGAGGGTACCCTAGGTGTGGCCGGCACTCAGAAACCATCTTTGGCTTCCGAGAGAACCACTTGGTCTTATTACTCATTTGTTCATCAGCGGAAGACTTAAGAATACTAATGTGGGCTTGTCATCATCAACATCAAAGGAAAAATAGATAATTCTTAGAAGAAGTAGTTTCTAAGGAGAACTACTCCGATTACATCATCAAACTCTATCTATGAAGCATCTAATACTCTTAGATGGTGCCAATGACATGTCCATGGCTACCTTAAACGAAATATAATACTCAATAATAATTAAAGGATAAAGAGTTCCTCTGAATACAAGAAGGACTCACCAAATAGCTGAAAAATAATGATCTTCAATGATGCGCCTGTTGAGGATCTCTAACACCTGTATCTGCATCATAAAATGATGCAGGTCGAATGACGTCAGTACGTGGAATGTACGAGTATGTAAAATGGCAAGAAGGTATGGACAATATCAAGAAATTCCTCTCAAGAAACCTCAGCTCAGAACTCAACATCATCTCAACATTTATATGTAATGCAAGTTTAAAAATAATAATAATAATAATAATAAGCAATGCTTACTCAGTTGGGAGTTTCTCTAACCGACAACCATCACTTATGAGCTAGCGATGATACAACGAAGCGATGTTGTTGCCACATCCATCCAATACCTTGCCAGGGTAAAGGACATCACCGTCTTAGATCCACTCATCAAAGTCCTCTTTGGGGACTTAAGAGGCATAGCCTCCATCCTATGCTGGCTACGTAGTTCTGGGTTTGAGTCAATCAAACTCTTACCCAACTCGGTGCTCAATACTACTCCCAAAATATGTGTTCATATTAATCTCATCATCTACTCTCATTGGACTTTAATTTAAATCATCAAACTCATCTCATTACCTCTTCATCAATCATTATACTTCAAAAAAACATCATTTACATCTCATTAAAACATCTTGCTCAAAACATCATTTACTCAAATTTATTTAAACTCAACTCTTTTTCTCTTTCAAAACTCAATAAAATACATATATAGTATTAATTTATATTACTATTTTTATCAATGAAAATATTAAAAAGCCAACATCTTTATTCAAAATTTGTGTAAAAATATTCATGAACATCAAATCAATTAGAATTCATGGGAAAGTAGCCATGAACAATAATTCCAATAATATGAGAGATAACAATAATAATAATATTAATGCATAAATATATTTAACTCAATAGAGGAAGAATTAATTCATTTAGAATTCAAGATTTGGATAAAACTCAACTATAACTCAATTATAAATAAATTAAATATTGGACGCATGGACGAACTCAATCCGATGCTATGAAAGTCTTATATACCTCAAATCCGAAGCTTTACTCTGAATTGGAACACTCTTGGACCCCTAGCCTTTTCTTCTCGCCGGAGCGTTTTATGTACTACCCGGAGTATAAGAATCACCGGAGTAGTATTTTTATACTACTGAAACTAAAACTATTTTTGAGAATGAGTAAAGAAGTATATAGAGAGAAGAGTTGCTTAAGAAAGCTTGATGAATAAAATAAGGAAATAAAGTGGGTATTTATAGGTGTAGAGGAGGGACTTAACAATAAATAAAATTAATTACAAAGGATGATCTTGAAAATTCAATGGAGGATTTTGATGTCATGGATGATGTCAAATGGTTCTAGATCTTTCTATGGTAGGTGAGATGAGATCTTATTTAACAGAATATATGTTGTTGAAGCTGCGTTTGAACAAGATAAATTTTTTATTAGGATTTGGTGTCTTCATAAGAATTGTAGATCTAGAAGTATAGTTTTAGTTAGTTCAAGAATCATCCAATTTGGAGCATCCTACCGTGAGATATGATTTTTCTTCTACAAATACTCTATTCCGTCACAGCACCATGTCGTGAAAGAATTAATTCATTTGATCTACCTACCCTCTGAATCTTGAAATATGGTCTTCATAAAAGTTGTAGGTAATGTCGTTGTGGTTACTCAAAAATTTGAATAACCTAATTTGGATTATTCTACAAAAAGTTATGCCCAAATTACTTTAGACATGAGAGAACATGATCAAAATACTTTTAGAACATGATCAAAATACTTTAGAACATGATCAAAATCTTTTCATGCCTTCATATAAGGACTTTTGATAAATCAACAATTTAATGTATTTAAAAGCCAATATAAGTTAATATGAGATAGGAAATTAAACTTCAAATATTTAATAATTTATGTATTTGGAATCATGATATGAAAAACCCATAAAGTTTCATGCTTGAATTAAATAGAAAACTTTGATAATTCATTTGGACTTCATGAAAGAAAGGATCCATTAATCAATAACATTTAGGGAGTGTTACAGATCATTCGAATTGGTGCTGGGTATATGGTATGATCATCAGATTCTTTCGTATTTTGATCAGAATGGTCATCGTCATCCATTGAATTATGTTTATCCCTATCTTCTGTGTGTTCAAGTGTATAATCCTTGAAAATGGTAAAATCCTATATAAAATAAAATGTATAAAATCTGATTATATACAAAATAATGAAAGACTTTATATATGTATCGAAGGATTTTTATTGACGTTTAAATATTCATTCATGATATTATGTTCTCCTTCAACTTTAGTAGGTATATCTTGATCATCACGCTTAAAAGAAGATATAAAAATAAAGTAATTTAAGGATACTAATGAATGTAAAAATGATTTATACAGCACTGTCATTGAATATAGAAAAAAAATTAAAAAGTATAAAATATAACATCTGAAGTCTTATCATCAGGTGATACGTGAGCATGGGTCTGATTTTTCAACTCTTGACCAACAGGCTTATTTATTACCTCAAAAATCTCTACGTTAATCGATTGATCTGGACGGAACGATATTATAACCGGACATGGAGCCTGAATTAGTGATTGATTCATGCTTACATTTGGCTCATCGAGGAAAAACTTTTGGACCAGTATTCTGGAACTACAAAAAATAAGTTTCATGATTCTCAATGAATATACAAAAACATTTAAAAGGACAGAATGAAACCTCAAATTGTTTTGCATCATGTGATAACTCGACATTGCTATGAACCTTCTATTCTTGATCAACATGCTTGAAATTAATATAAACACAAACTATTAGTTATTTGTACAAAAACATTAGACAAAAAAGTTGAAGGTGTAAAAAAACGTATAAAGTCCAGGACAGAATGAAACCTCAAATTATTTTGCATCATGTGATAACTTGACATTGCTATGAACCTTCTCTTCTTGATCAACATGCTTGAAATTAATATAAACACAAACTATTGGTTATTTGTACAAAAACATTAGACAAAAAAGTTGAAGGTGTAAAAAAAACGTATAAAGTCCAGGATTGAAAGAAACTTTCAGTTATAGACCTATACATTTTCTATTATTCAAGTTTATTATCTCAAGGTTCTCTAAATTACTCGTTTGACCTGGATAAGATGGAATATAACCCGAATATGAAGCTTGAAGTGGATACTGATATATGCTGATATTTGGATTGTTCGGTTGAATTTCTAGATCAGTATCATAAAAATATAAATACAAAGTTATAAAATGTATAATTATCTTTTATACAATAAATTTGAATATATGTTGGAATAAAAAATTATTTTATCTGAGTTTTTGTTGTTGATTGCATTCAACACAACACTGAAGTTGTCTTATATCAATTTCTTCAAATCTTTGAACTCTTTATTTACTTGAAAATATAATAGGTTTAAAATATTTAAAAATTATAAATATAAACACATAAGAATCATGAATGTGCATAAAAACAGTATACTTACAGATAATTTGAATAAATTAAATTCTTCACATGAAATCTTGAATTTACTTGAATGGCGAAACTCTCAGTGGCCCCCTAAAGTTGGCACCAACTTTCATTTAGACACCTCAACTAGGCTTTGTTAATTTTAAACACCTCAAGTAAGGCTTCGATGTGTCATTTTGATAGTTTTTTGACAATCACCAAAATATATTAAGTGTGTGTAATGCACTCATTTGACGTGTCAAAATAGCAAATTAAATAAAGACATGTGGCACACACACACATACACACACACACACATACACACATGCATATATATATATATATATATATATATATATATATATATATATATATCAAAAATAATTATCAAATAATGACTTTTAAATAAATAAAAAATGACCAATAATTTGATGACACGTGACATTTTTTTATCCAAATAATAATTTTAAAAAAAATAAAAATTAACAACTATTAACTCCATCCACCCTACCGTCATCTTCTCCAACCCTACCCACCCCAACCCCAACCGCTCCCCCACTCCGCCATCATCTTCTCCAACCCCACCCACTCCAACCCCAACTCCAACCCCTCCCCCACTCAAACAAATCTTCTTCTCCTCCAACATCCATCCAATGTTATTCATATCATCTAAAGAGGAAAAAATGAAGCTATAATGACAAACAAAAATATAAATCAAATTGAATCAAAAAATCCGACGAATCTCTATTATTTTTTTACAAGATTAATACAAATCTAAAATTATTTTTTTTGAAATTGTTAAAGAATTCAAACCTTAAAGAACCCACAACAAAATTCGAAGTCCAATTAAAAAATAAATGGGCTATTCTCCAATTTTTCAGATTTCTAAGAACAACTTCAACAATACAAGAATTAATCTTTGAACCTCACTCATCAAGTTCTTGGCTTTTTGATGAATCAAGAGGTTTAGTGAATATGTGAACAAGTCTATCAACGATTCTTGAATCGTCTGAAAAAATTGGGGGAGGAGAATTTATGAATTTTGGGCAAATGGGTGTTGAAGAAAATGGAGAAAGATTGTGTTGTGTAAAAGAAATTTATAAAAGAAGAACACGCAATGAAGAAGAAATGATGGCAGAAATGAAGAAGAAGAACAAAAAAAATTAAAGAAAAAAATGTTTTTCACGCGCTTAAAATGGGTGCAGCACACACAATGTGTCAAGTCAGCACAAAGTGTCAAAATGACACATCGAAGCCTTACTTGAGCTGTCTAAAATGAACAAAGCCTAGTTGAGATGTATAAGTGAAAGTTGGTGCCAACTTTAGGGGGCCACCAATGGGTTTCGCCTACTTGAATTGTTGGTTGATGGTTCAGCAACGAGCATCAGGTGGTTTTCTCCGCGCTACAGGTTGATTGGTGATTGACTTATGAACAACAACAAACTGTTTCTTAATGAGCTTCATAGGATGAGTCTTTGCTGGTTGTAAGGCAGTAGTATTACTGCGTGTGAGTGGCTTTTTTGAATCTTGCTTTAGAATGACTTTATTTGGAGTATTCTTTGATATAACATGGACTGATTGCCTAGACTTCTTCTTCACAGGTGAGGAACCAGAATCAGATACAACTTTTTATTTTTCCTTGTTATAATTTGATTTTGATGGTGGGTCTTGAAAATCATCATCTGAATCAGGTGCTTGGATAGCATCATCTAGTTCAATCCTTGAAGATGTTGTTGGTGGGAGAGTTGTATCTGATTGGACATATTCAGGGGTAGTGGAATGATTGCAATTTTTATTGAGGTTGGTGTTATTTTCGATAAATGATCTGCAACATATACAAAATTAAAAGTATAATCTGAAAGATAACTTATTTGTATAATTATGTAAAGTTATTGAATAATCAGTTATACAATTTGGACTTCTTTGACATGTTAATTATATATGTATAACATATACAAACTTGATTGTGTAATCTGAAAAATATAGTATTTTTTGTATATGTATAAAAATATATTTATTTATCAATTATACATACATATATATATATATATATATATATATATATATATATATATATATATATATATATATATATATATATATATATATATAAAACAACTTATATTTTGTTTAAGTATATATATAATACATATCTGTAATTATAAATTTAAGATGAAAAATAAGGATAAAAAATATTCCAAATTATTGACATCACTGAACATCCCTTTCATGAAATAGCCTAGGCGAGGAAAGTTCATTTTGGTGGTCCAGTTGAGAATTCTTCAAATGTGATAAAAAATCTTAACAGCAATCTTGCGGTCAACCTCCAAACAACATTCATAGAGCCAGACTTGCATTGCAACAAGAAATCCATGAATTCTGTAGTACTTTCCTTCCGGAGTCATTTTCTTATGCAGAATTTTCGTTAGCTTATTATACGCTTTGTTTCCCTATGGATAGTCCATGTACATACCAAACTCTAACAAATCAAAGTTTAATCTATCTATCGTTGTGCTGGATGGCTCTTCAAATAGAATATATGTATGAATAAAGTATAAAATATCGAACTTCAAACGACATTGATGTTGTTGCCCCATACCTTATCAGTAAAACTTTGAACAAATTCACCTTTCGACACTGAAACTTTGCCTCCAAAATACATTTGGAGAATCCTATTTAGTTCTTCATTATTGAACTCAAATTGAAAAAGATCGTCACTGCACTTCAGACCAAAAACTATAGAGAAATCCCTACAGATAAATCATAGAATAGTATCATTTACGTATATCATAAATTCATCAGTAGAACTACACTCTACCTCTCTCAACATAAAACACATAAATAACTGTACTTGGACATGACAATGACGCATTGATGATATTTGAGAAAAACAACTTGAAGCACAAAAACTGTTGAATACATCTTCAGGGAGATATGTGCGCAAGTCATCCATCATATCGATATTTGTATAGAACTGCATATGAGGAGTAGGGGTTGGATCTTATTTGAGTATAAATTGTACTCCCCCACAAATCATAGCAGTTATACAATTATCGATAATATACTATTTTTTGTAGAAAATAAAAAAATTGTAATGAATTATACAAACTATTTATAAAATTATCAATATTATACTAATTTTTTGAAAAAAAATCAAAAATACGCAGAAATTATACAAACATATTTATACAATTGTCACTATTATACTAATTTTTTGGGTGAAATCAAAATTTGTGAGAAATTAATACAAACATATTTATACAAAATATCAACATTATACTAATTTTGGGGGGAAATCAGAAATACCAATCGAAATTATACAAACATATTTATACAATTAACAACATTATACAAAATTTGTAAGTAAAAAACGTTATGCAATCTGCCTCAATTCTTTGTGCATGTTGTTGTTCCACTGAATCAGATTGGACAACTTTTTTTTCCCAAATGTCTTATGCTTGTTTTTTGCAATCAACACCTCGTTTGCATTGTCTTCTTCTTGCTCAATACTGGCAGGATTAGTAACACGCATGAGTTGTTGGATCGTCAATGGATCATTATGTTTCTTTGAACGAATCTCTTCTTGAATAGCATTGGATTTTGCAATAGAACCTGAATTTTTTTGGAATTCCTGAGTTAAACCCAAGAAAAATGATGAAAAATCATTCAACTTTTGTTGGATAGTTTGTATATCTCTAGTGATTCTCTTAGAAGGAGTTTCTTCAGCCACAGTTTACTTGTATACATAAAACTGAAAAATCAAAATAAAATCACTTCATATACAAAAACAAATCGAAATAGAAAGGATAAAGACTTCAAAATAGAAAATAAAAATTTAAAAGAATTGCAAAACAAGTGCCCTGAAATTCTGAAATCACGAATCGAAAGGAAACTGAAAAAAAATTTGAATTTTAAAACTTAATTGAATGGAGTGAAAAGAGGAGAAAATATGGTAAAAAGATATTATAGAGAGAGAAAGTAAAAATGTATAAGAAGTTTGAGTGGGTCACTTCATTATACATTGGAAAAAACGTGGGCCACGTAATTAACTGAAAAGGTTAGTGGTGAATTACAATTAAACCAAATTATAGCTATGCTTATTAATTAATTAATCTATATTTGCTATTCCATATCATTTTTCCTTTTTTATAACGGGCATTGATTTGAGTCAATTTTTATTTATTTTATCATATGTGAATTTAAATTAATCAGAAGGTCAAAAGTCAAGTAAATATTGAACACCAAGTAGGAGACTAACCCGTTTGGTCATTAGAATTTTGAACTTTTTTTGAAAAATATCATTTTATTTGAAAATCAACATTGAAAACATCCAAAACTCTATTTTTACTTTTATAAAAAAAAAAATAGAAGAAAAAATTTAAACCTAAATTTTTTACTTTTATAAAATATCTCTATTTAAATTATATTTTATGTTTAAATTCATATTTTTCATTTAAAAAAAAAATTCAAATTTTAAATATTTATTACAAATAATATGATCAAGCATAGTTCCAATTTAAAATTTTCCAATAATGTGATTATTTTTTTTCATGGCGGCCAAACGCCAAAAAATTCAATATTGGAGGAGACAGAGTGATGTGTATTAAAGAAGAGGACTAAATAAAAAGAATATAAGATCAATTTCCACAGATAATATGATTATTCTTTTGATTTATCAAAATTATATATTGTCCCTATATATTCTATCACCACTTTAATATTACAGTTGACCTGTCTAGTTTTTTGGATTATTTTTTTCGTTTTTATTTTCTACTTGAACTATTAATATTGAAAGCGTATTATTAATAATTATAATGGACCTAGAAGATATATTTTATTTTAAGAAGAAGAAGATAGCAACTAGACAGTGAATTTTCAAAACAGAGTTGTCAATTATTTCGTGGTAAAGAAAAACGAAACAATTTAGTAATTACTTATGTGATCCTATAAATTCTTTAATATTCATGAAAAAGAATCAAGCTTAGAATTTATAATGTAATTATGTTATAAGTTTTTTTTCCTTAGGTCATATACTTTGAGAATTCTTGTGATTTGTAAAATGTTTTTTATTTTTTGATGTAAAATTACTTGTAACAATTTTTTAAACAATTAAAAGGACATAAATTATTACAATTTCATGAGACATAAAAAACGTTGATGGCTAATCTGTCATATATCAAGTATATCACTTATATTGTAACATTTGTTAAGCATAGTGATATAAAACAAATTACAGTAGCTAACAAATATTATCCCCAACAATGAAAATGATCTTCCACAAATCAATACCAAAATCATGACTTTTCATTTCCATAATTTACGCCCAAAAGTCTTCTTTTTCTCTCAAATAATCTAAACATAAAACTACAAAGTAAAGTTGTAATAATAATTACAATCAAACTGTTATTATTCTAGCTATGATGGATGATCCATGTGGCAATATGTCAAATTATACTACATCAAAGATAATCTTTAGGATAATTAATTAATGGCAATAGTTTTATTGTCGTTAAATATGTTTCTTTAGAGGCAATTATAACTTTTTGTAAATATCCTTAAAATCTATAGCGACAGAATCTAATAACAATTAACTAATGTCAATCTAGACTTTAATTCTTTGTTAATATGTATATTTACTACCGCTAGCTAAAAGATATTTTTATTGTAGTGTTATATTTGAAATCATATATATATATATATATATATATAAGGCTTGTTAAAAAAGTAGTCTTGTGCACTAAAGTTTTCACTATGCATGGGGTTTGAGGAAGGTCAAACCACAAGAGTCTATTATACGCAGTCTTATCTTGTGTACTTCTGCAAGAAGTTGTTTCCATGGCTTGTATCCATTACTTTTTAGTCACATAACAATAATTTTACCACTTACTCCAAAGCTCGTGATAAAATTAGTGTTTTTCACTTTCTTGAACAATTAATGAATTGAACTTCACTTTCTTATCTAAAAATGGGTCATTTTCTTCAATATAACTATCTTTTAACAAAATTTCAGATTTCATTGCAATATTTTGAAACCTCCATTTTAGCCATGATTTCATCCTATTCACCAAAAGACATATTAATTTTCTTCTTAAAGAAGAACTGAAACTGTAGTTACTCTATATAACAGCTCTTGTACATATCTAAACTAGGTCTTTTGGGGATGTTGAATGTTTGAAACTAGAGAAGATTTGAGTTTTATTTTTCCTTATTTAGTATTTACTTAATCATTTATTGTAGCTAATGAGTTTTTTCTGAAAAGTGAAAATGGATGGTAAGGGTTCACTTATCGAATTAAAATCAAGTAGGTGTCCGAATAATTTGATAAATTAGACCGTGACACAACATCATAGTATATTTCAATACCTTATTTATAAATTATGATTTGTTCATTTCGTCAGATTGTATAAAAGACACCAAATTTTAATAGGTTTCATATTGGGTGATTTTCATATTAATGAGAGAAAAAAATATTTAGGAGATCCAAATTACAAGTCCAAATAAATTTCAACTTCAAATAGTTGACATAATTCCATAACTGATTCCAATGATTTGATTTGAAATCATATTTAAATGGCCCTAAAATAATTATTGGAGAAGGAGACAGAGGGTGAGGTGTATTAAAGAAGAAGACGAAATAAATAAAAAATATAAGATCAATTTCCCATGACAATATGATTATTCTTTTCATTAATTAAAATTATTCATCATCACTTTAATAATACAGTGGACTTGTCTCTTTCTTGGATTTTCTTTTTCTTTTTCTTCTCAACTTGAACTAGCAATATTTATAGTGTATAAATAATGGACCCTAGAAGATATTTTAAGGAGAATAAGACAGTAAAATTATCATAAACAGAATTTGTCAAAAAAACATTGGGAAAGATATGTAGCTATCTGATTAAAAATATTAACAATCGAAGGATAATAAAATTTTAATATACAAATCATAGTCATTAAAAAAAATTACAATAGCTAAAGAAAATTATCCCTCAACCAGAAAATGATCTTCCACAAATCAATACCGAAATCATTGATTTTTAATTTCACAATTCAAGCCCAAAAGTCTTCATTTTCTCTCAAATATTCTAAATGTAAAACTGCAAACTAAATTACTAAAGCAACAATAGTTACAATCAAACTGTTATAAATCTAGCAATAGTGGATGATTAATTCATGTAGCAATATGTCAAATTATATTTGGAATTCTGAGAAGATGTCTATAACTCTATATATAGAAGAGGGAAATAATCTATTAAGGCTCGTGTTAAAATGGTAATTCGGATTTTTTTTATTTTTTTAATTTGTTTTCGCCAAGACTCGAACCGTTCTTCTTGTGCGTGTAGGATCGAACTCGATGACTTGTAATTTCATATATGAGCTATGATCAATTCCTAAGTATTTTAAGTGTATTAGATGTGTTTTAGGATCATAAGGGATCTCTAACACCAAGCTGAGTCCAAAGAATTTTTATCGGCTAAGTTTCCGAATGAGTTCGTATAAGGGTCAACTTCAAACAACCGTATCTATTAGAATATAATGAATTGGGTGGCCCATGACCTATCACATTAAAGTTCTTTGAGTCTTCTTTCCAACGCCACAAAGATTGCATTTTTTGGAGTTCGGAGTCAAAAGTTATGACCATTTTACTACAGACTATCACTGTAAGAATTTCAGGCATGGGGCTCCAGTGGCGCCCGGCGCCACTATAGCGCCCGCAACTAGCCATAGTAGTTTGGCCCTTGGCGCAACGCGCCACTATTGCACTTGCAGGTTTTTGGACGCGTTTTGCAGATTTTTTTGGAGAAAAGGGCATTATGGACCTTTCTCACCCATCCTATATCTAAAACACTACCCTAGCTATCACCATTTCCGCCCCCCACATCAATTTTTAAGGGTTTTCTCTCCAAAAATACTCAAGAACTTGAGGGAAAGAATTGGAGAAGAGAAGGAGGGGTAGAGTTCAAGTTTTTCAAGTAAAGCCATCAAATCTTTGAGTTGTTCTTCAAGTCAGGTATGTAAAGCTAACTTAAAATATGGATTGAGTTCTTCCATATGCCCCATAGATGTGTTGGATGAAGATTGTGAAAGGCTTGAACCTTCTATGAAGATTTTCTTGAATTTTTCCTAAATTATAGAATACTTTTTTATATACTATTAATTGATTGATGATTTTCATGACTTGAATTACTAAATAATTTTCTTTCATATTATTGACTACAAATGAATTTTTGTATATAAATTCATATGTATTGATGGTGTTCTTGAGTGGAGTTTTGTTGGGAGTATGGATTCATGTTTCATTCACATGAAAATCAAGATGAGATTTCCTTTTTGGTCATAATTTGTCTTGAGGTTGAGATGGATGGTTTTTGTGTATTTGTATTGATTGGAATGAAAAGAATAAATTGGGATAGTTGTGAATGTGAATGGCATAAAAAGAAATAAAACATTGGTAGAGCTAGAATGTCATTTTTGTTTCTATTAATGAAATATAGAATTAAATAAGAATTTTGGAGCAAGATGTTTGATGATGATGTGAATGATGATGTTTGATGATGATGTGAATGGTGGTTATTTAACATGGGTAGAATGATTGATGAAGAGGTATGTTGATGATGATGTTTGAGGTGAAATGGATTGGAGTCTAATGTGACTACATGATATGTGATTTGCATAATTTGATTTGATTGAAGTCATATGAGTATAAATTATTGTTTGAGAAGGAGTTTTAAATAAATGAGTTGTGAACATTTTTGCATAAACTATTTATACACTAATTTGAGTTTAAAGAATGATTATTTTCATCTTAGATTTAAAAAGAGTTTAAGCATGAGTTGTGTTTAAGAAGTCTCTAAATTATCATTTTTGAACATGAGTATTTTGAGTATAAAAGAGTTGAGCATTTTTACGTTAAAATGTCTATTTTAAGTTTGAGTTGAGGAGTTAAAATTATGTTTTAAATGCATCTAATATTTTCTGCATTTATTGAGTTGAGATGGTATCAAATTCAAAAAGAAGAGTTTGATGATTGAGATGAGTTGATTGTGAATGAAGGTCCAATGAGACCAGATTGAATGGGTTTTGAAAAGAGTCCAATGAGACTAAATGAGTTGATTTGAAATTAAGTCCTAAGAGACTAAATGAGTATTTTGAGTATTTTATTCACTTGATAGATATGGGCATATTGAGTCTTGGGAGGAGTATCGAGCATCGAATTGGTAAAGAGTATAGTCCATACTCGAACCAATAACTACGTCGCCAAATGTAGGAGAGGATTGAACCGTTAAAGTCGGATGTTTCCTAAATTATTGTCCTAACATGATAGGACTTGATTGGTTATGAATCCATGATTGTTGATTCGTTCTTACCCTGGCAAGGTATGAACAGACGTGGCAACAACGTCTGCTTGTTGTACTATCACTTGCCCATATGGTGATGGTTGTCGGTTAGAGAAACTCCCAAATTGAGTGGATTATGCATGATATGATTGGTTTGATTGTGATTATAGATGATTGAGTCGAATGGTAAAACATTGTTAAATTCTAATTTGCATATCTATTGAGTTGAGTCCTTTGACTTGATTGTTGAGTTGATTGTATATGATTGGATTAGATTAGATGATATGTGATTGGATTGGATTAGATGATATGTGATTGAATTGGATTAGATGATATGTGATTGGATTGAATTAGATGGTATATGATTGGATTGGATCGTATGGTATATGATTGGATTGGATCGGATTGAATCGGATTGTATATAATTGGATTGAACCGATTGTATATGATTGGATTGGATCAGATCGAATTGTAAATGATTTAATTGAACTATATTGTACATGATTGGATTTGATTAGATGGCATATGATTGGTCTCTATCTAAACTGTATTCTTACTTTAGACTTATGACACCTTGATTGAGTATCTCTTATCTTTATGACTTGAGATATTTGAACCGGTATTGTTTCATTCTGCCATATTACATACTCGTACATTCCACGTACTGACGTCCATTTGGATCTGTATTGTTTCATGATGCAGAGACAGGTTTAAGAGATCATCAAGAAGATCTATTCACGCTCAGCTTATTGGTGAGTCCTCCCTTACATTCGGAGGACACCACTTATGTTATTGTTGGGTTGAGTTTAGTTTTTTTCATTCTGATTTGAGGTAGTCATGAACCTGTCATTGGCACCAATTAGATAGAAGTGATAGAGGCTTCATAGACTAGATAGTGATGGATTGAATGAGTATTTTAATTCCTTGAATTGTTCTTGTCAAACTATTTAACGACATAGATTGGAATTCGATTTGTTGGCCCATGGCCTTTGTTCTTCGAGATAGATTGTTGATTGGGATTTGCCCACTTAATTACCTATTTATTTTAAGTATTCCGCTGATTGAATAAATGAACGGATGTGTGATCAGGTCAAGTGGTTCCCTTGGGAGCCAAAAATGGTTTCTAAGTGCCGACCACGTCTAGGGTACCCTCCCGGGGCGTGACAACTATAGCTTTTGCTATGCATGGATTTGAAAAAGGATCAAATCACGAGGTCTATTGTACAAAGTCTTACCTTACATTTCTGCAAATGGTTATTTCCACGGCTTGTACACATAACATTTTGATCACGTGATAACAACTTTACCAATTATTTCAACACTCGTAACTTGTGATATTTCACTTTCTTGAACAACTAATGGATTGAACTTCACTTTATTGTATTCCTCGGGTAAATTAAAAGGGTCATTTTCTTCAATTTCACAATCTTTTAACAAATTTTTAGATTTCATTGCAATATTCTGAGACCTCTAATCTTGATCATCTAGATCATTTAGCCATGACTTCATCATGTTCACCAAAAGACTTAACTTTTTCCTTAAAAATGAACTTGAACAACTAGTCATATCCACCTCCAAATTTTATCTGTCAGACTTTAGAAAATAAAATATTAAAGAGAGAGAAGAAAAAAGAGTGAAAATGTTTGTGAGAAAAATATTATACACTTTATATAAACAAAATATATCAATTATTCACTTTTAATACATGTTATAAGTTGTATATGCATTGCATGTATGATATTCATCATATATACACTTCATATACATAGTGTATACAACATTGAATGTTTGTAAATAGTGTATATGAATTATATACAGTACAGATATACTTTTCATATCATATATATATTGGTCAGTACCCACTGTAATCCTTCACGATCATTTTTCTTTTTGTAAAATTTGTGTATAATAAATATATAATTAAAGTATATTCAGTGTATAATGCATACACTCTAATTATGTCCATATTATAAAGTTATTATACATTAATTACATAATGTATAAATAAAGGAGCAAAGCAAAACCATTAAAATTGGACAGAGAAAAAATCTTCTCCGATAATAATTTTTGTTTTCGTCCATTTCTCATCTTCTCTTTAAATTCTTTCAAATTATACAATATTATAATCATAGTAGATAAATACTTGTATATTTCTAGGCTTAGTTTAAATTTCCTTGTTGCGCAAGGGAGGAAACTTGTATGTATTCAGTTACTCGACATAAGAAAATCAGATCTTTCGCGATTTTAGCAGAATTTTTTCATTCTTAATCAGAAAAACTTCGTATAGAATGCGTTTAAATTAAATCGGTATATATTGAATACCAATTAATGGTTAAAAAAAGAGTATTATTTAGTTGAATCGTTAAAGGATGTGGTCGATGAATGAGTTAAAAGTCTCAAAAATAAGAAAACCCCTCTAAAAAGTGTTAGTTGAGACAGTGAGTGTCGAATATAAGATGGAAGAGTTTTTTTGTTTTGTTTTTTTTTCCACTCGATGTACGGTATCCACACATTGGAGTCCGACTAAATTCGAATTTACGCCGGAAAGTCCCACATTGAGAGGTAAAGAGCTTCCTAATAATAGCGATTTCGTACCCAAGGAGACTCAAACCCGAAACCTCTAATTAAGGATGAAGAAATACTTACCATTCCATCATAACCCTCGTCGGTGGAGTAAGATTGTTATTATTGTTACTGTTATTCGTCTCTCATCGGGAAAAGATAAGAGAGTAGCAGTATTTTTAAACACTTCTTGCCCTACATAGTTTGAATATTTTGAGGGAAGCTTTGAAATAAAAAAATGTATTTGACTATTATTTATTTATATAAAAAAAAGTCAAATATGGCACTTGAGTGATTGGGCCAATTGAGCTTCAGCCCAAATCACTACTAAAAATCTGTTAAAACGGACCTAAAAAAAATAGGAGAATTACCTAAATACACAACTTACTTTATCATATTCTCTAAAATTTTCTACCATTTAAAAAAATTACAAAATTTATACTCTCTCATATTCTTAGATATATTACTTTAAGTCATGTATGGTCGGATAGATACATTATTTTATGCGATGTATCAGTCGGATACATCACTTTCTGTTGGATACATTACTTTACGCGATGTATCAGGACATTGAGGGACGTGTCCAAAACAGGGACGTGATGTATCAGAACGTTTTGTTATGTATCTAGATTCCACCAAATTTAAGAGATATTTGTAAATTGAGAAAGAGTAGAGATAGAATGTAATTAGTTTCTTACGCTATGGATTCCTAAAAAAAAAATAGATCTCAAAAATAGGTCGAAGAAAGCAACCTTAGTTCACTATTTTTTTGTTCATTTTCTTTGAATTTCTTTTAAAGAAATAGAGCTCATGAGGTCTATTAACTGATTAAAAAATTGTGAAATACTAATACCGTCCTTATGAGGTTGTAATAAAATTTCAAAAAATATAGCAATCTCATGAGATCGTTATGGTTTTAAATAATTTTAAAAAAAAATCATAATTGTACCTCATGAGGTCTTTATAGTTAATTTAATTTTTATTTAATATGAATATTTTTTCTCTCTGTTTTATATCATTCTTTAAGTCCCATAAGTTTGATTCTGTAAAATTTGACCCATTTTCTCATTGAACAAAAGGTATGAAATATCACCTGGGAGTATTTAGCCTTGTAGGTGATCCTTGTTGATTCACACGAAATTCCACGTGCTCTGTGCTACTCGTGTCAGAGCGTAAGCTAATGATGCTTTCCGCTAATAGACTTTTGTCATCTATGATGCAATATTCATGTTGTTTTACGTAGCAGCACGACGCTTGTATTGCTCTTCTACAACTTTGTTTTCATGGTTTCTCCTGATGGGCGATCAAGTAACAAAAATATTGTATTTTCTTGTACATCCTTATCGGTTGGATTAGTCATTCTGGTGGATATTCTTATATTTAAAATTTATTGACCTCGTGAGGTTATACTTCCAAAAAAAAAAAACTCTTGAAGTCTATTTTTTTCAGAAAAAATAAATTTGAAGAGTAATAAAATAAAAATAAAATCTTAAATCAACAAGCGTTAATAGGTCTAGTGGTAGAAATGTATCCTACCACCCCCCAAAGATGAGGGTTTGAATCCTAGATGATGCATTTTAATAATTGACCTCATGAGGTCGGTATTCTAAAAAAGAATGACCTCAAGTTTTGCCACTCACCCCTAAATTAGGTCAATTTTTCAATAAAATCGATTTCATGACGTCGCTTTTAGCAGTTTTTTTTTAATACTGAATTGAGCAGCCCGCATTTCGTGAATATATTTTTCAATCATTTTAAAAAAATATTTAATAACTAAAAATGTTTTTTAATTTTAAAAGTGATTGGTTATTGATTGAACGGTGCCTTTAAGTGTTTTTGTTTGCACACACACTTAAGTAAATACCTAATTACCCCAAAACACATAAATTAATCAGATTTCTCTCTCTCTCTCTCTATTTATTTGAATTAATTGATGTTCAAATTTTAATAGCTTCGTAAATTCTAGAAGAATTCTGCCAAAATTTTCAGTTTTGAAATTCCTGGAATTTTTCTTATAGTTATAAAAAAAAAGTAGTAATCTGGACCATACCATAGGTCTTTTGCTTTAAAAGGTTTAACCTTTTGGTGTTTTCTAAAAAATATTTTCTTCTTTTCAGATTTCATACAGTCTTAACTAAATATGAATCACGCCATTTCATACAGTCTTAACTAAATATGAATCACGCACTGCAGGGCCCATTCAGGGTGGTGCTTCCAACAGGATTTTTTTCATACACAAAGTTCGAATCCGAGACCTCTGATTACCATCACTACACCACAACTCATGTTGATTCTAAAAAATATTTTAGATCTATAGATGTTTTTCTTGAAAATTTGTAGGCATTGGTGGAACAGATTGGAGGGAAGAGTAAAATTCACTGAATTTTGAAAGGAGCTTTCATCATTATTTGATTATTATATGCTTGGTTCTTAAGTTTTGCTTTGTAGAGATCAAATCAGAAGGATGTTCATTTGACCTTCTATTGTGATTTCTCCAAATAGCAGAGAGGCTCAATTTGTCTAGAATATTGTATATGCAATCAACACACTTATAAGGTGGTAAAAAATTATTCATATTCTATCTTCACGTTAAATCAATAAATATTAAATATATATTTTTACACATACATGAACTTGTGTGCATGTCTTTTTTTTATTGGTCTGGAAAATAAAATTCTCCCTCCGTTTTATATTATTTGACCTATGTTGACCTAATACATCTCTTTAAAAAATTTTAGTGCATCAAACTGCTCTTTTATTACTATTTTTTATGTAGTTATTTAATACTAAAAATAGTATAAAAAAATAATAATAAAACTTAATTTGCTAAAATGGATAAATAAATGAAACATCTATTTTTTTACAAAGGAACCAAGTAAATGAAATGGAGAGAGTACTTATATTAGAACTTCACAAAAAATCAAGAGTTGAGCTAGGGGCGAAGGTAGAAGCACTGATACGCAAGGGCGAATTTACTATGCAATTTTTGGTGTACGTGAATTTATAGCCTTTCGGCAACATCAGATATTTTATGTACGTGATCTAATATTATATATGTGTCGCCATGATATAACAGGACTTAGCAGTGTATTTGATTGAAAGTTGAGTTATTTATCAAGATGACCTGAAGGAACAAGCATCAATTCCCACCTAATGCATTTTCCCCCTTTCATATTAGTAGTGCATTCATATTCTCAAAATCTTACCGACCAAACATTATATTGAACCTTTGTAAGTTTGTTAGTGTTTGGTTGGAAAATATACTTTCATATATGCTTATTGCATAATATGTTTTCACACTATTAAAAAACTGCTGAAAAACGACGGGCAAAAGTGACGAACAAGGTCATTTTTTTGGTCAAATTCAACGGAAAAGCAACGCAGTCACCTACGTCACTTTTTTGGTCGACGCTTTTCAAGAAACGACGGGCAAGGACGCAAAAGGCGATGAACTGCGTCACTCCTTTAATTATTTTTTTTTTTAAAGAAATTATCACAAAAACGATGGACTACGTCGATAATTTTTTATTTTTTAATTATTTTTTTCGAAAATGCGACGGACAAAGGGTCCCAGTCCGTCACTTTTATTCTTGTTGTTCTTGAAATTTTTCAGGAAAGCGACGGACATAGAGTCCCTGTCCGCTGCTTTTCTGGAAAAAAAATTAAAAAAATCCAAAACAACGACGAACTAAAGGACCCTGTCCGTCGCTTTTTCTGTAATATTTTTGCTACCTACTTGCAATATAAATTCAATTCAACAACAATCAATACATCCCAATCCAACATAACTAACAAACCAACAAAAGCACAAAATACTTCATAACAAACATAAATTAACACTCAAAACGATTAAAGTGTTAACTTACAACGATTTAAAGTGTTTCAAAGTTAAAAAATATTCAAAATGTTCATAAACTAACAAAAAGAGGGAACCTAGCTGAGACTATTTGCTATATATTCACTACTATAGTCAGAGTCATCCGGAGTGGACGCTCTTGAATAACATGGAGGAGGCTGATGGACGAGGTTGAGCACTTGTTCTTTGATTTTCTCAACTTGTTCATTCATACTTTTTTGTTCCTCAACCCTTTTTGCCTCAGACTCTGCCAATACACGTGTAAGTTCTGTGATGATCCAATACCTTCTAAACCTGACTGGAGTCGTCATCCGTCATTTCTAGAGCTCATTCCATATATTCGGCCTTTGTGGTTCCCTCCAACCATTTTTTCTTTCCAAAGTTGATTTGATTGTTCAGGTGTTAGCTGGACTGAGTCTCCCATCTCACGTATTTGCCGCTCATACTCTTGCTGCATATTATAAAATAAAAGTTATAATCAATATATATATATATATATATATATATATATATATATATATATATATATATATATATAAAAGTTAGAATCAAAATATATTATACATTATGTTAAATAACTCTTACATAGGTTCGTTCGGCCCGTTACTTCACCCACTCATCCGGATCCGACTCATTTGTCTTTTTCTTCACATGAGTCTTTTTAAAGACTTCATGACGATAGATCTCGCGTCCCAATTCTTTTTTCTATAGATAAAAATAAAATTAATGAAATAATATTTTGTCAAATAATTTATTTAAGAGTATAAATTTAAACTTAAAATTTAGAAATCTTACCATCTCCCTCTGAATCGTATCAATACTCTTTGCACCTGCGGTGTGCAATGAGCTACCCTTTAAGCTGCATCTATCTTATTTGGCTTGATCGGACAGTCTTGAATTCTTTGATATCCCAATACCGACATAATTTCTCAAAAATGTAAGGCAACATCCAACTCGAAGGTGTCTAATCATCCCTAAATTTCTTTAGCCAGCTAGATAGTCTGGCGCTTGCTTTTCTTTCAAAAGTGATCGCAATGACCATGTTGTACCTTGGCTCCCAGGTACATAAAGTCTGGAAAATAAAGTAAATAGCGTTGAAAAATTAGTTAAGTAAACTATTCTAAAAATATTAAACTTAATAAAAAAATAGATTTAAACATATATATACCTTGAATTCATTAAACATTGCCTAGTAAATACTGTTTGGAATCGTTCCCCAAGAGTGATAGGGCTCAATATATAGCCTCCTAACACTCTCCTGAAGAGCCCTAGCAGCATCCTTCGAAGGATGCCACCTGCAAAACACATAATAAACATGTTAGTTTATGAATAATTTATTAATGTAGCAAAAAAAAACTAACGAGGATCCATCAGGCTGAATCATGACTCTCCCAAGTCCGTCCCTCTACCCAGGAGCTAATTGAGGCACATCCTATGCTGCATCGGGTGTAGTAGAAGAAGAAGGTGAAGTTGATGTTGTAGGATGTACATACTGCTGAGTCAAGGAAGGAGTGTCAGTCTCAACATTAGAATCTTTAAACCTTAAGGAAGATAGGTAAGGAGACTGAGATGCCGGAGATGGAACTGTGGGAGATGGAACTGTGGGAGATGATAATCTCTGAGGTCGAGGAATAACCTCTATAGGTAGCTGGTAAGTCTAGTCATATGAAGTATATCTGACCTGTGCAGAAGAAGAAGAGCCGCGTGGTCGGCGGAACCGACTATGGTAAACCGCAGGATACATAGTCCCAAAAGGCACAACATGAATATGCGTAGGACTAACTCGATGGCGCTGCATATTCGGTGCTGAAGAAATATGTCCTGAATATCCTCACGATCAATAGGTCTCCTAGACTTTTTTTTTTTACTACTACTAGAATGACTAACCTCAAGATGATCTCGGGATCTATCACCACCACTAGATGACATCTGTATTAAAGTAACAATACAATATATAAAGCCACATCTAATGCACAAGACCTTAAAATCAGTATTTTCTTGAATTAATTATAACTTGAATTAATTATAACCTAAATTAATTAAAACTTGAATTAATTATAACTTGAAGTAATGGGCAAAGAAGAATTGAATTTGGGATGAGAAAACACATCAAGTTCAGTCCTATGTTGAAAAATATGAGATCTTTACTGTTGGGATGAAAAAAAATTAAAAAAATAAGAAAGCGACATAATTTTTTTTGCTTTATTTATTTAATTAATTTTTTTAGTAGCCCTCATCAACCTAGATGGCAAAAGGAATTTCTTATTTTTCTATTTTTTCTTCATCCCAACACTAAAGATCTGATCTTTTTCAATAAAAGACTGATCTTGATATGTTTTATCAACCCAAATCCAGTTCTTCTTCACCCCATTACTAAAAAGGGAACATTTTGCTTATCTTTTTAACATAAAGATCAAATCTTTAGAACTTTTCAAACTACCACCAACTTAATTAATTCAAGTTATAATTAAAACAAAAATTAATTAAGTTCAAAGTCTAAGTAATTTAAGTTATAATTAAATTTAAGTTCTAATTAATTCAAGTTATAATTATTTTAAGTTATATTTAATTCAGGTTATAATTAAATTTAAGTTCTAATTATTTCAAGTTATATTTAATTCAGGTTATAATTAATTCATGTTATATTTAATTCAGGTCATAATTAAGTTTAAATTCTAATTAATTCAAGTTAATCATAACTAAGTCCAAATTCTAATTAATTCTAATTATAATTAATTTCAAGTTCTAATTAATTAGTTATAAAGTCCAATTCAAGTATCTTTAAATCTTTATTTCATTCAAAATTTAAGTTCTAAGTTCTAAATTCAACAATCCTAAAATTCAAGTCAAATATTTTTCTAAGTTATAAGCTCATGACATTCAAGTTGAAGTTCTAAATTCAAGTATCTTAGTTATCTTAATTAGTTCTAAAGTTTAAAGAGTTCAAAATATATAACCTAAAAAATTTCTAAGTTCAACTTCAAAAATCCTAAAGTCCAACTTCATGACTTTGAATATCTAACTCTAATTAGCTTAATTAATAAAGACTACAATTCAACAAGATTTCTAAATTTAACAAAAAATTAAGTTCAAAGTTCTAAATTCAAGTTCTAAGTTCAACTTTCAAACATTCTATATTCAAGTATTTCTAAGTTCAAGAATTCAAGATTTCTAACTTCTAATTACTATTATAGTTCTAACTTTTAACTTCAAAATTAAAACATACCCTTCAATTCTAACTAAACCAATAACCAGTTCACAATCTAATTTTAAAAAAATCCAATTCAAACCAAAACCCAAAAATTTTCTAACTTCAAGAAAACTTCAATTCCAACTAAAACAATACCTAATTCCCAATCTAATTAAAAAAAACTTCAATTCAAACTAAAGCCCCAAAATCTTCATTCACATTCTAACTTCAAGAACTAACTATGTTAATAACATTCTAACATCAAGAACACTTCAATTCCAACTCAAAGAATATTCAATTCACAATTTAATTCAAAAAATTTAATTCAAAAGTAAAGCCCTAAAATCTAATTTCTAACAACATTCACCAATTCACAATCACATATACAAATTAACTACGTTAATAACATACATGCAACAAATTAAATGAAATAAATTAATTAACAAATAAAAAATTATCTCAAATTAATTTTTTTTACAAAATTAAAACCCTAACTAGCTAACCTTAATAACAAGAAGGAGAGAGAGGGTTGACAGAGGGCATTGGCGGGATGACTAACTGAGATGGGAGAGGGAGTGACGACGGCAACGGGCGGTGCAAGGCAATGAAGGGACGGGGGTTGGGAGTTTAGAGAGAAGGAGGAGAGGAGTGAAGAGAGAGAGAGAGAGATCGGAAAAAATGAAAAAGAAACGCGCATGTTATAAAATATTTCAAAAAAAGCGACGGACAGCGTCGTCCTGTCCATCGCAAATTTTAAATAGTTGATCATCACATTGACCAAAAAAGCGACGGACTAGGAGACGCCGTCAATCGCTTATTTATAAATAAAAAAAATTAAATATAATAGAGAACGACGGACGGCGATGCATAATTTTTAAAATAATTAATTATTTTAAATTTAAAGCGATGGACTCCGTCACTATTTATATTTTATAATTAATTTTTAATTATATATATATATATATATATATATATATATATATATATATATATATATATATATATATATTTATCACAAAAATTCTCCAAAAAAACGCCTAACAAGGAGTGCCTGTCCGCACCTTTTAATAAAAAATAAAAAATTAAAAACAAAGACTGTGTCGCAAATTCTGTCGCTTTATTGAGCGATAACGTCCGTCCCTTTTTTATCCATCATTTTTTGACCTGTTTTGAGTAGTGTCAGTAATAGTAGTTAATCACCACCTGATCTTAAAGAATCACTGGTTGGTATTGTCTTCTTAGTTGAGACTTGATAGAGTTTAACATGCTTGACATCCTTTGCTCCCTTGAATTAAAAGTATACTCCAAAAGGATCTTATCATTATTCAAACCTATCACAAGTTATGCCCCGATACAAAAGAAATTAAGTCAAGATATTTGAAAAGTTTAATGGCACAAGTTATGTCACCGGGCACAAGTTATGTCCCAATACAAAAAAATTCTAAGGTATCGTTTGGCCAAATATATATTTGGGAAAAACTTGAAAAAATTTGGGAGATAGTGTTTGGCCATATAACTTGTTATTACTTGACAAATATATTTGACAATCATCCCCAATTTTCAAGTTCTAGAAAAAACAAGAGTTTGGGCCAAATTCTTATATTTGGAAATTTTTAAAATTTTTAAAATTATCCCAAACTTTTATACTTTATAATAATACCCATCATCTATTAATCTATCCCAATTAATATCTATCTATAACCAACTCCATTAAAAAGAAAAACTTATTTTTAAAAATGGGCTATAATTTATCATGAATCAGTGATAAGTTTGAGTGTGAGATTATTGTACTGCTCTTGCCCATATTGTGGTTTTTTTTGTTGTTGATTGTCATCAATTATGTTATAAGGTTATTTTTAATAGAACATGTTCATCATAAAATGATAATACAAACTTATAAGTAATTTTAATATTTTTTTATAACTTATGGGTATAAATCTTATTTTTCTTAAAAGCCAAATATTTCTCCCAAAATTTATCGTCAAATGCATGGTCAAACTTCAGGCAAAAATAACTTGTAAAAAATACTTGAGAATTTGTGGCCAAACGATAGCTAAAAGACTTGGCCTACGAATCAAATACTACTAAACTTATGCCCCGTGACAAATATTATCTAAAATATTTTACCCAACAAAATTAGATCATAGTTAAAGATAGTTTGACCCAAAAAATTTTATTAAATGAGTAATAAGGGAAAGAATTAAAGACCACGAATTTGAGATGCAAAAATTAAAGACCGCCTCAAAATAGAGGCAGTCTGCGCCAAAAACAAGTGACCTACTTCTCATCGTAGGAGTTAACAGGTATGTAGGATGATTTTATCAAAGAATAGCTAGTTATTACTATTGTTAATTTGTTGGGTCAATGAATCTTGTAAAATTATGTAAGTTTAAAAAGTTTGTAATAACATGTAATCGCAAATATCTATTTATAAAAGGAGAAATATGTAATATGTTAATTTGGTGCTTATAATATTTCGATACCATATTTATGAACTATAATTTACTCATTTGGTAAGATTATATAATAATTAGAGAAGTTTTGATAGTTTTCACAAACTATGGGATTTCTGTGTTTATAAGAAAAACTACAACTTAAGAAATTCAAATTGCACCATTAAATAAAATTGCAACTTCAAATCAATTTCGTTTCAAATCACTTATTGTAAATCTATATGTACAAATTCAGACATCTTAATACTTTCTATGTCTCAATTTATATGTTTCACTTTCTTTTTTAGTTAGTCCAAAAAAGAATGACCTATTTTTGTATTTACTAACAATTCAATTTTAAAATGTTCATTTTACCTTACTGAAATAATTTATAGTCATATAAATATCTGTGACTTATCAATTTTTCTTTCTTAAATTCGATATTAAATCAAATTACATCACATAAATTAAAATGCAGATAGTAATAAAAACAAATAAGATCTTAATCAACATATGAAAGACATGTAAATGTAACCCCACTTCACCAGAACGCGTAGTCATGACAATGAGGACCCAGCACCTCCGCATGTCAAGTTGTCAATTTGGTTTATATACATAACCCCCACACTTCTTTCATTTTACAACTGGCCTGTCTACTCATACTACATAGTACATATAGTATTCCACATTTTTATCCTTTTATGACCAACATTCCCTTCATTAGTACTACATATAATAAAGGGATTTCTTTCATTTCTCGATCCCAAAAAAAACAATATTGTCTCCTTTTCCTTCACCTTAATCCAAACTCTTCTTAATTGAAAAAAATTTCATTTGCACTTTCTAATACTCATACTACTTTTCAAGAATCTCTTCTCAAATTCACAAGAAAAAAAAGTTATACTTTTCAAACAATACAATAGTGTTTTTTTTCATACAATTCGAAAGGCGATTTCTCCTACTATCTGCAACCCCATAAACACAGAGAATCTGTTTGAATTAATCTTTTTTTAAAAAGTATTTTTAAGCATTTTCATAGTGTTTGGATAGAATTTCTAGGCTATAAGCTTATCCAAACAGTCTCTAATCCAATTCGTAATGGGTAACTATGTATCTTGCACATTATTAGGACAAGGTGGCAACAAAAATTCCAGATTAACCAAGGTGATTTTCCCAAATGGCAAAATCCGGAACGTACATCAACAAGTCAAAGCAGCAGAGATCATGCTGGAAACACCTAATTTTTTCATCGTTAACTCGAGGTCTCTACATATTGGTAAGAGATTTTCCGCGTTAAATGCTGATGAGGATCTTGAAATTGCCAATGTGTATGTTATGTTCCCAATGAAAAGATTGAATTCATTGGTGTCAGCAGCAGATTTAGGTGCATTATTCCTAACTGCTAACTCTGTTTCCAAAAAAGTGTCTTTTGGAAGAGGCAAAATCTTGCCAGAATGTACAGAGGAACCGAATAGTACAAAATATGATGTGAAAATTGATTTGCCAAAGTTGAAATTGGATGATATTGAAGAGTTTTCTACACCAGAATTCAAACACATGTTGTCAATGTGTAGATCAAAGAAGCCATTGCTTGAAACTATAGTTGAAGAACCTACATCATGTCCATCAAGATGAAGATTTGTTCTTATTCACTGTGTTACTCGGACTCTTCAAAAATACTGATGGGTATATGTCAGATCCTTCAAAATAATTGTATTTTTGAATGATTCGACACGGGTGCGTGTGAGATCGTTCAAAATAATATATTTTGGAGGATGTAACACAGGTACAACATCATTTATGATATTTTTGAAGGATTCAATACGAGTACAAAATTATTTCTAGAAAGTCCGAAGCAAAATTATTTCTAGAAAATCCGAGCAACGTGTTCATTCAAGTGCTCTATGTTTTAGCATGAAGGGGCTATTCTTTTGATGGTGATTAGGACATATTAGTTTTTTTTGTTTGTGATTGAGATATACTCTTTGATGCAAGGAAAAGATGTATAAGAAACTTGTGTTTCTTTTTTTTTTTCACAAACAAATTATTGTGGGAAATTTGTATCTTTTGAAATAATAATGAGTTTTAATTTTGATTCCTGTTAAATCTGGTTAAATTTATTTGTTGTTTAATTAATTAAAGTAATATTCTTGTTGTTAAAAAATCTCTTTCTAATTGCTTTGAAACATTATAAGATTTTCCAAAATAAATACGAGATTTTGTTTCTGGGAGCAATATATTTAATTCCATTTTTATTTTTTTACTTTCGAATTTTTAGATTTAACGGATCACATGTTATTCTAAAATTTGTATGGTTACTTATATTTAGTTTATAAGGGGGGGGGGGGGGGGTTGTGTGTGTGTTAAATTTCGTATGTTAAAAGGCCAAAGCATAGAATTTAATTAATTCAAGATTAAGTATGCTTACTAAAATATTACAAGAACAAAAATTAAAATATATCAATAATTAAAGGATAAAAGTGTAAAATATATAATATAATGTAAACAACGCGTTATCAATTATAGATTATAGATATAGAATATAGTCATAGTTGTAATTGGAATATTTGTGAGGGATAACAAAAAGAAAAGGTCAGTAACCACCCACTGTCATTTAAAATAAAGCATACTGGAATCTATTGTATAATTTATAGGTTTCTCAAAATTTGATACTTTTAACGGTTAATTACACTAAATATCTCTAGATTCACCCCCCCCCCCCCCCAACGCACCCACCCACCCCTCCACACCAACATTTATCTCCCGCTTCTTTATATTTAGTATTTAGATAAATTTAATTTTTCCCATTTAAAATAAAAAATTATTGTTACTGTAGTGAAATATGTCAATAGTAACATAGTCACACTATTTTATTTTTTTAAAAAAATTAAACTAAAATAAATGAAAGTAAAATACTCTTCTTCAAGTTCTATATTACATACTCTTTTTCTACGGGAATCCGTTGTACCACATGGTAAATAGATATATCTGAGTCACACAACACAAAAATTTCATTGAAACTCATCCTAGCCTGAGATTTTGTCAACTCTCATCTTAAAGAGAACTTTATCCGGACACTTATACCTTAACCAATGCTATAACGAGCACCTTACCCCCACTCAATGAGTAGTAACCACAAGATATTATCATGAACAATAAGAGAAGTATGACTGATCAAGAAATTATTTACTAACTCCACTCCGTCAATCAATTCTACTACTAATAAGGATCATCGATCATATTGAACAATTCAACCTATTTCAAATTTTTCATAATTTCGCTAGACCCTTTCCAAGAGCTACTATTAGCTAGTGATCACCGTCATAAAATAAGCCTATGGACATTATCTAACGCTACTCAATCAATTACGGGTTATTTTGCCAACTATTGCATGAGTGACTATTTCCACTAATAAACAATCATAATTTCATCAATATCTGAAAATTTGGTCCCACCACAATCTCACGATTTCTTATTAGCTACACATTATCTCTACACGTAAGTAGTTACACAATCAAGGGTAGAACACCGAGTCAAATGAGGTATGATGTTCAAATATATATATATAGGTTACCTCCACAGGGCAACATCACCAACATCAAACCATATTTACCCTTTCCTTTTATCGCACATGGATGCTAATCTTTATGATTTATACAATAGTTCACAACTCAACTAACGATTCAAAATAACTCAAAAATGAAAAGCAAAACAGGACAAGATTTTTATCGGGCCATCCTGCAATAGCGAATTGCATACCTGTCACGATTCAAAATTCGAGTGTGATGACACTTATCCTTTTCCACCGGATAAGTCAGCCTAAACCTCATAAATGCCGAAATAAATACGGAAACAGTTTTAAAATAGGCAATTTAAATGACAAAAGCGAAAATCCTAATCACTATAAAATCCCCCACGGATTGATTATGACATGTACAAGTCTTATAAATACAATATATCAAAATAAATACAAGTCTCAATCTGTGTAGAGGAATAGGAAAGATGGTCAGCAGCAACAACTACCTCTCACATCGCCTCAGAAAGCCTCAGACGAAGATAAGAGAGTTGGGTCACTGTCCGGGCTCAAAACCTACACAAGTATAGTTAGCAAGGGTGAGTACCATCGACACAGTACCCAACAAGCGAACAACTAAGACTAAGCTAAGCTAATAAGATGCACATACTCCTATCACACCATCTAACCCCCAGACTACAACCTGCACAGAAATCAACCCAGTCTAACAGTTCTAACAGTATAGTATACATATAAATACATATATCTCCATAACGGTGCAACTCAAGTCTCAATTGGATCTCAATAGTCAATAATATAGATCAAGAGAACACCAGGGGTAAAACATTCCATAATGGCAAAAGAAATATGATGCAATGTAATGTAATTTAATGTCACATATAGTGATGCATGTCTATCCAAAACGATACACATTTGCTGACTAGCAGGTCAGAACACATGGTGGCCACACATGGACCATGTATCCACTGGAACCATTTTTCATTGGCATAATTATCTCTCGCCGGAATCATTTTCCATCAACATAATCATCTCTCGCCGGAATCATTTCCCATCGGCATAATCCTCAAATCAAATTCTATCTCAAAGTATCTGAACCAATGCAAATAGGCAATGTTCATATGAAACACAATGATGGAATGATATAATCCATAAGTCACAACTCATATCACAACAATATATTCAAATGTTCACAATAAACCAAGGATCAATTCATATAGAATACAACATGCTAAATCATCTCATTTACCATTTATTACCCCCAACACATGAGACACGAATACATGATCCTACAAGCTTAAGCGAAGGTTTAGAAATTCACTTGCCTCGAATTCAACCCCGAACTATTTTAAAATCTGAGATTTACCCTTATGCCAACGTTTTGAATCAAGATAATCTATTTAAATATGCAATCTCAATAAGTACACGAGTCTAACAATACCCAAATCAATATTTTTGAAAATCGAATCGAATATGACCCAAAAAACCCAATTTTGTAAACAAATAGAAAATTTGAATTTTTTTACATGAAAATGATCCTTAAAGTATTTAAAAACTAATGCTGAAAATCAATTTGAATTTGGTGTTGAAATCAGCCCTAAAACACCAATCTTACTAAAATTTATGTTCTTAAGAAAACCCCCGATAGCCGAATTTGAAACTCGGACTCAAATTTAAAATATTTCACAAAAAATATCTCAACCATGTTTAGGAAAGTGCAAAACTGAATTTTCATCAAAAATAGAGTTAAAATCGATCTTGAAATTCTCAATTTAGCAAACTTTAACTTTACCGAAAAAATCTAAATTATACGCTGTTAATATGATGAAAATAATCGATAAATCAAAAACTTTATGCCAAAATCAGTTTACCTATAATACAAGGATCCTAAATATACTTTTTTTAAAATAAAAAATAGAGTCTAAATCGATAAAAAATTAATTTTCCCAAGAAATTTACAGATATAAAAAAAAATCAAATTAAAAAATTATGATAAAATATCGAATTTGAGGATCGGATACTAACCCCTATATTAATTCGAGAAGAATCATATTTGATTCACTCCATTCTGAGCTCTAGAACTCCCAATATGCTCAAAATATCAAAAACACAGTCTGAAATATTAAATATCAGTATAGGGTTATTTTGCACGAGAAACCAACAATGAATTTTTTTGGTAAAAGGCTGTAACTTTCTCATACGATAGAGAAATGACCCGATTCTTTTTCCTAAATGTCTTAAATAATAGTACGGATATGCTCCTTTAATTGAAACTCAATTTCATTTTCGTTTGCCTAGTCAAATATCATTTCTGCTCGATAAACAATTATTTCACATTTTGTGATAGAAAAGTTCAATCTCGACTTAGTGAAAATGCACCAAACTTTAAAGATAAGTCTTATAATTAATACTCAAAATTTCAGAACTTTCAGAATAATGTTTTGATCTTTAAAACTAATAATGAACCCTTTAGTTGTCACAATTTGCTGAAACAACACCAAAACACCCAAGAAGCTTAAAAACTCACTCAAAACTCATTCGGCACTTTTCGAACACAAACCAAATATGCTACTAGCATGAAAATGACATTTCAAACTCAATGGAATTGTCAGAACACGAATTTGAGGTCATCTTGACTTGAAATCCATTTAGTCGCAATTAAATCAACTTAAGGCTCAAAAGACCAAAATGCCCTCGAAACTCCCAAAAAATATGACGAAGCCTCTTCTAGGCCTAAAATCTCATTCTGAATCAAGCGGAATCATCAGAAATCTGTTTCGAGCATCCGAACTTTAAATGTTGACCAAAGTCATACCATGTCCCATTTTAACTCAAATTTCCAATTTAGGACCTCAATTCCACAAAAAAAACTCAAATATGAAAACAACAATGCTTTAAGACCAATCTCCAGATTCCGGAGCTGATGGAACTAAGAAAATTTCATTATGATACTCATAACTCTGATTGGTACCAAAATCTACTTTTTGAATAACTTAAGCCTTTAAAGCTCAAAAACTCATATATTACTCAACTTTTCCTCAAAATTCCAAAACCAATCACACCAACGGATCAAATGTGACTTGGGGAAACTATCGGGAGGGATAAAATGGTCATTTCACAAAAGTTGTCAAAAATGACCTTCAGAGTCATTACAACACCACTATGGCGATCGCCACAATCTCACCGTTCCTTATTAGCTACGCATTATCACTACACGTAAGTAGTTACGCAATCATAGGTAGAATCACCCAGTCAAATAAGGTCTGATTTTCGAATATATATAGGTTACCTCCACTAGGCAACATCACCAACATTAAAGCAATAATCTTTTACGCACGGAGCTACCATATTTATCCTTTCCTTTTATCGCACACGTATGCTAATCTTTATAATTCATACAATAGTTTACAACTCAACTAATGATTCAAAATAACTCGGAAATGTAAAGCAAAATAGAGAAAAACAGGACAGGAGTTTTCCCGGCTTATTCCACTATAGCAGCTTGCACTCCGCTACGACGACCACAATAACAACAGGCCAAAAAATTATCATTTTTGGAGATGAACAAATCACGAACTTGCTTTCATAGGTGCAAATTTTATTTTATTTTTTAACTTTTTTTTCTCATGAAATATCACCATCATTAAATAAGAAAGTATAATCAAAACTCAATTTTCTATCCTTTCAATCATCATCCTATTCAACATATATTCTTAAAGCACCAACAAAGATTTTCTCAAAAAAGTTCATACTCAATATCATAAACAATCTAATGCAAAAAACAAAAAACAAAAAACAACACGTAACTATTTATAATAGCTATTAAGCACTATTACATACATGACCATGAGCCCGTTTGAATTGGATTATAAGTTGCTTATAAGTTATTTTCAAGTTTTGGAAAATCAACTTAAAGTCGTTTTGTGCTTAAAATAAGCCTAAAAAAATAATTGGGTCTTTTTGACTTAATTTATCTAAAACAACTTATAAGCTGAAAACAACTTATAAGCCAAAAAAATAAGTTGGGCTACCCCAACTTATTTCTTTTTTAGTTTATAAGTTGTTTTCAACTTATAAACTGCTTAAAATAAGTTAATCCAAACAAGCACTGAGAGCTCATTAGGATTGACTTAAAAAAAGTAGCTTTTAAGTCAAAAATAAAAAGTCAAATTTAAATGACTTTTAAGTCAAAAAATTAAAAAGTAGGGGAGACCTACTTTTGCTTTGTAACTTATTTTAAGTCATTTTTAACTTTATTTAAGTTATTTTAAACTTTATTTACATTATTTTATATTTGTCAAGCACATTAAAAAGTTAAAAACTGAATTAAAAGTAAATTTAATCAACTTTTAAACCAATCCAAACGGACTCTTAATCTAGTCATATAAGCCATCACTATTCATTTTGAACATTTTAATTAAATCATTTTAAAGCCTCAACTTCTATCTATATGTGTGTCCCACGGTTCGAGTGAAAAAAAAGAAAGGTATACTCTAGATGTATCACTAAATTTTCTCGTATCAATTGATATTATGACAAGCATCAATTTTACGTCAATGATAATGGCGTAATCATAATTTTAAAATTTTGAATTTGTTTTTATTCACGTATATTATTATTATTAAATTATAATTAGGTAATATATGTTTGTATCTTAGTTTATCATTGACTATAATTAAAAAAAATTACATATTCAACTGCTCGTCAAAAAATAATTACAGCAATTAGATGACTATACAAAAATATACACTAATTTATATATATATATATATATATATATATATATATATATGATTGTCAATTGTTATTTTAATGGAGAGTTATTCGATATAAAAATTTCTATAATGAATTAGTATGATTTAACGTAACTATCAAATGATTTTTATCTTTAGCATTTACTCTATCATATGAAGATATGCTGCCGTAGATGAGACTAACATATTTTTTTCCTGAATGAGCCCCTATACGTCAGTGCATTTTTTTTTCCTGAATGAGCACCTATACATCCTGAATCGAAATTAATGGGATTCTAATGCGATTATAGATAGGAAATCATCAAAAAAAAAATTAAGGAAAAATCAAAAGGGATGAAAAGACAAATTCGTCCTTCCAGCGTTTCTTTGTCAACTTCCTCTCTCTCCGTTCTGAAAACTCGTATTTGCTTCTCTTGTTTAGGGTTTTGGTATCTTTCTTTCGATATTCTCCCGTTCGTCGGATATATATGGTCAGAATGAGACTCCTGCCTGAGGAATCCGACGTCACGTCGGCGCGAACACTGGCGGCAGCAATCGACTTGATCTCCGACGACGATCGGTCAGTAGCGGCGGACTCGTGGTCGATAAAGAGTGAATACGGGAGTACACTTGATGATGAACAACGTCATGCTGATGCTACTGAAGCTCTCGCCGCTGTCAATTACCGTGCAGCCTCCGATTACAGGTTTTTTTTTTCTTACTCGATGCAGAATTTCAGTTGATGGAAAATGTGAAATTCGTTAAAAATAGATTATACTTGATAGATAAGTAATTTAGTCCTAACTTCATCGAATTATTATTTAGGACCTAAATGATGCTGGAAATGATGGTAAATAATGCTGTTGAAACCGTATTATGAAGTTAAACTTGGATAAAGTGGTAGCTGACAGTGTAATATGAGTATTTTACGGGTTTTAGCAGGTTAGTCATAGGGGCAGAGCCATCATATAACGAATGGGTACCAATTAAGCCGGTTAATGACTATTTAAAACACCGGGGTGGTCTGATCCCCTGTTTGATCAGACCTCTCCGAGAAAGATATAAAACAAACTCTCATAGTGCGGAGCCCAGCTCCACCAATTTCTTCGTAAGTGAGGTGAGGTATTTCTTTTGGTTTGAATAGGGGGGCGCCGACAATTCTTTTTTAAGTGAGGATTGGTACTTCTTTTGGTTTGAATAGGGGGTCGCCCCAGCAGAACCCATGAACTTTGGAACAAATCTTGTATTTGTGTTCAAAATTTTGTTAGTATATATAAATAAATATTCAGAACCCAGTAAGTTGTCTTTTCTAAAATTTAGAACCCATAAACTCAAAAATTCTAGCTATGCCTCTGGTCAGTTACCATTTTTTTGCAGGTAATGAATTCTTGTTTACCGTAGTTATTGACATTAAAGTAATCTGATTGTGTAGAAATGATTTAATCTGTCGGTGAATAAAAACTAAAATCATTTCATTTTGCATTGGGCCAGAAATTTTATTTTGGAGCTAATTAATAATGGAAATGATGGTGAATAACGCTGTTGGGGTTGCAATGTAAGGTAAATCATGAATAAAGTGGTAGCTGAAACTGAATGCTTATGGGTACCACCATTAAAAAAAACATGCTTTTCGTTTAAAGCAAACAGTTGTAAGAAGAGATCATTGATTGGAAACATCTTCCAAAACTTTTGCCAAGTGATATTGTACTTGTGTTCAATTTTCAATCTGTAAATTCCAACTGCTAAAGCTTTACGAAGAAAGTATCTTATTTTTTCATCTTTATATATGAGTAGTTCTGACAAGGAGGAGCAAGATGCTGAAGGAGTTTCTTCAATGCTTGGTTTCCAGAGCTATTGGGATTCTGCGTATGCTGATGAATTGGCAAATTATCGCGAGCATGGTCATGCTGGTGAAGTTTGGTAAGAATTAGCCGGACAAAAAGAAAGCAATGTATTTCCTTTTCATCCATCCAGTAAGATGTCTTTTACTTTTCTGTGACAATATTTGTGGTTCAAACTTTCAACTTGTATCTACTTTAAACCCATTGCAGCATATGGGTGATAGCATTTAGCTATAAGCTCTATCTATCTACAGTACCTGAAAAAAGAAATTAACAAGAATAAAGTAATCTACATTTACATTTGTGTCTTTGTGGACAACTTATTAATGAGGTCCTTTGGTTGGTTTTCTTAAATAATAGATCCGATTATATTAGTAGTCTGGTTGGAAAAAGGATCTGGCTTCAGCTCTTTGTCATTGCTACAAAGATTTGGTTCAGCTCGGGATATATTTTGTTCGGTGATAGATAATGGAAGGCAATATTTGGGCTTTCTTCCTGTCATTTACAAAGATTACCAATCCCCAACCCCTAAAAGAAAACCTAAAAGAGGAAGTGGTGATGGGATAGTGAATTTAATATTGGATTATTATGTTCCTAAAAAATGATAATTATAGACAAAGCATTCATCAAAAATTATTTTAATCTATTATTTTCTGTGTCTTTCTATAGGTTTGGTGCTGATGTTATGGAAATTGTTGCTTCGTGGACCAAAACTTTGTGCACTGGCATTTGTCAAAATCACTTGTCAAATCACGTAGGTGATGGCGAGCCAGTTGGGCTATGTGAGAAGGACTTAGCTGATTGGAGTGTGCTTGATATTGGGACTGGCAATGGTCTGCTTGTTCAAGAGTTTGCTAAACAGGGGTAAAGTTGATTTCTCTTAGCAATTATGTATGCTACCTAGTCGCTCACTCTGTCATTCTGTAACTGCTATAGGAGCTTTTCTATCTTGAAAGTTCCATAATGTTGCGTTGAAAGTTAGTGGTTTGTGTAATTGTTAAGATATTAAACTGTGATCAGTCAAGTTGGTCACAATTGTATATGAAAAGCATATGGCTTTTGACAAGAAGTGAAGCGCACATTTGCATTTCTGCATCTTCTATATACTCCCTCCAGTAGAAAATAATTGATGGTTTAGCCTCTAAAAATTGGTCCAAAATAATTGATGTTTCACAAAATCAAGAAGGTATTTAACACTCTCAAATTTGCCCTTGACATTCCTATTTCCCATGATAATTGTGTCAACCTAAAAAGAAATAGAAGATCTGTTCTAGGGTGGGAGGTAGCAAGATATTAAACTGTGATCAGTCAAGTTGGTCACAATTGTATATGAAAAGCATATGGCTTTCGACAAGAAGTGAAGCGCACATTTGCATTTCTGCATCTTCTATATACTCCCTCCAGTAGAAAATAATTGATGGTTTAGCCTCTAAAAGTTGGTCCAAAATAATTGATGTTTCACAAAATCAAGAAGGTATTTAACACTTTCTCACATTTGCCCTTGACATTCCTATTTCCCATGATAATTGTGTCAACCTAAAAAGAAATAGAAGATCTGTTCTAGGGTGGGAGGTAGCAAGTACCCCCGGTGGAATAGTCGCGATGCTTTGAAAGCTAGCCCAGACACCATTGTTATTTTAATAATAATTTAGTAAACAATAGATCCGTTCTAAGAAGAAATGTCAGATGTAAAACGATGTACATTTAGAGCACATAAAGTTTAATTCAGAAAGCAAACTTTGAAAAGGAATAAGCATACTGATGAATGATGAGATAATCTATGTGGATCTTCCTTTTAGTTACTTTCCAGTCCTTATTTGCATATATTTTGCATCATTTTCTTTGTTCTTTTTGGCTAATCCTAATACACTGTAGTTCAGAGCTCTTTCGTCTCGAATGCATGCACGCACATTCTTATACAGCATTTTGACTTGTACATAGTATCATTTACTTTTGAGGAGGTGGATAGTTATGCATATTCATGTTGTTGCAAATAGTAGACACCTGTCTTCATGTTTAGGTAAGATGCTGTATACATATAACCCCCCCCCCCCCCCCCCCACACACACACAAGAAAAAAAGCTCACTTGAGAAGCTTTTAACGTGATTGATGATAAAGGTAGTTAAGGCATGTGTAACCCAATTCTGTAATGACTTCTAAATCAAGTTCATCTTAATAATAATTCACTGCTAAAAAAGGTTCATCTTAATATTTTATGACCTTTTTCTGTTTAATTTAGTGAGTCGTGAAATGTTTGATCTAATTTTTAATTCATCCTTGTCCCCTAAGTAGGTAAGCTTTTCATTGTATTTGGAGTTGACCAAGTAATCTTGATTGAGTTTGAGAAGCCTCAGTTATAATTAGATTGGTTGATTTCTTTGTTCTGCTTTGTCTATATAATCTCAATAAACTTTGAAATAGGGAACCAGAAATTAGAAAAGAAGAGATATACTACCTTACGGGCAAATGAGGAAATATTTGAATTTCGGGAGACCGAGAATGAGCGCTCTCATTCGCATACATTTTCTCTTTGTGCATTATTCACCTAATACCTTTTGGTGCATTTCTGTTTTTTGTCATTTTTATGGATTCTTTCCACAATATGTTTTCTATTTACTTTTTCAATTCTCAGGATTCCCTTAAGCAATTTCTCCTGGCACATATGCTTATCATAAAAATGCATCAAGTGGTTCAAATTCGCATGTCCAACCCCCCCCCCCCCCCCCCCTCGTTTGGGTAGGGGGCCTAGAAGTAGTCTATGTCTATGAAATCTTTATGTAAGGAAAGTATGCTGCTTTCTAGTTACAGCTAACACTTTGAAAATGCCGAGGTATCTTGATTTAAAAACTATTTGTAAATGCTTCCTAGAGCACCTGTTTACTATAAGTCTGAACTTCAAGCACTGTAAACTTTTGCTCTCAATCTTTACAAATGCATTTGTTGTTTTGATAAACTTACATCTATAGCTTAGATTCTTACTAGCGTTTATTGATTATGGAGTTAGGTTCTCAGATCTCACTGGGACCGACTATAGTGAAGGTGCAATAGACCTTGCGCGAAGGCTTGCGGATCGTGATAGTTTCACCAATATCAAGTTCTTGGTAAGACTGAACTTTGTCTCTGAATGTAAACAGTTTCTAAAGTGTACATAGAACTGTTGCAATCCAGTATCTGGAAAAACAAACAAAAAGCAGTATTTCTCTAGCTTGTTTTTGTAGTTTCATGTTACTTCTAATTGCTCCTTTTTTCTTCTACATGCTAAGTGATCCCTATTTAGTTACATTGTTGGTTACAATTGTGTTTCTGCACACGCAATTACTTGCAAATATAAATGAGTTAAATTTCACTGTTGCTTCGTAATCTGGACATTCCCATAAAATACTGTGTACACATGGTAGAATCTTGTTTAAGTCTAGTTGCGATGGAATGGGACAAGGTGCGAAATGTAATACGTCTAGTGAATTCTGCAGTAGAGAACATAATTTGTCTACTAGTTTAGTCAATGTCTATCATTAATTTCATGTACCTGTTATGTGTGCTATCTTGTGTTCTTTATTTGCTAAAAAATGATTATTCTTAAACAACTTTTGATTGGTGTCAAGGTTGATGACATTCTTGAAACAAAATTGGATACAATGTTTCGGCTTGTTTTGGACAAGGGGACCTTAGATGCCATTGGACTTCATCCTGATGGTCCTATCAAAAGGTATGATAACTTTTTTTTTTTAAAAGTTAGCATGTTTATGTTGGTCTTTTTTATTTTTTTTGACTACTACTACAATTACTTAGCAACACCAATCCTATTTCTACGGTAAATGTTGTTGCCTTTACCGGTAGTTCTTTGTCTTGTATGTCACCTTTCTTGTGGCCATTTCAGGATTATGTACTGGGATGCTGTCTCAAGGATTGTTGCTCCTGGTGGATTATTGGTGAGTATTCCATCCCCCATCCTCCTAATTATTAAAATGGTTGGGAAACTTACTAATTAGAACGTTCCTCATGTCCCTTCGAATGGCAAAAAGAGAGATGCAGAGACATTTCTACTAGCACTATATTGAAACTGGGACAAATTCATAGAATAGTCTCTACATTTGGTGCGGTCTATTTATTATTTGACTCTGGGCTTCTCTACTAATTTTTGTGTAAAATTTATTTATTTATTTGCTTCAGAGTAAATCTTATCCTCCACTCACCTGAACGGTCACTATTGTAGGTCATTACATCATGTAACAGTACAAAAGACGAATTGGTTGAAGAAGTGGAAACTCTCAATCAAAGAAGAAATGCTGTTGGAAACCAAGATGCCTCTACAGATCCCTCTCCATTCCGTTACCTTGACCATGTTCGGACATATCCTACGTTCACATTTGGAGGATCAGTAGGCTCACGTGTAGCCACCGTAGCATTCATGCGGAACTGAATTAACTATCCCCTGCATTATTTTCGGTTTATTGACACTCTTGTTGCTCCTATAACTCTGCGTGTATGTATGAACGACTTTGCATCCGTGGAAACTCAGTTTCTGGATTTATGCAGTGTGGGAGAACTTGATGTAGTTTCTGTACAGCTTTCTCAGTATTTTGATTTATGCAAGGTGGGACTAATTGATGTAGTTTCAGTAGAGGGCTAGAGGCTAGTGTTTCTCATCCCCACCAACAAGAGTCGTGGTGGGGTGAGTACTCTTTCATCCTTAACCAATGGTCTTGGATTCGAATCCCTCTGAACATCGAGTCGCATTTGTTAGATAATAGTTTATCCTTAATGTGAGACTTTTCTGAATCTGGATTTAGTCAGGTCTCAATGAGGATATCAGAAGTATATGCAGCTGCTAACATAGCTTTGAGCTTTCCCCAGACTAGATGAAGAAGAAAAAGAAAAAGAAAACAGTGACAGTTTTGGCTAATTGAAAATATCTGAATACTGTTTGGGTCGTGGGGAGGGTGGTGTATGTAGCCTTAGCCTTATATTTTTTTTTTTTTGAAGTCAGAGAAATTGTTTTCAATATATACTTGACTCGAGTAAGCATATTAAAAATCAAGTTTGTAAAACAAATACAAAAGTGGAAAAATCATGTTGAAAACAACTAACAAGAGAATCAACAATATTTACATGACACATCAAATGTGCTTAATAAAAAAATTATAAAGACTAAAATTAAAATTTATTTGTATTATTTTAGTTTAAAATTAAGTGCTTATATACATTTTTTTAATTTATGCAAATGCTCTAAAAGGTGTAAACTATTTTGACTAACACTTAAAATAAATCAATCCAAATAGGGTATATGCCTTGTTTTGTATCTATAAAATTATTAAATTTAAATGTTAATATTGTGTGACAAATTTGAAAAGGTTAGAACTAAGTTTCTAAAATTTCTTTTTGAGTATGAAAAATTTTAAAAATTCATTAATATTATGTGACACTTCATGCTCTCTCTCGTTGCTGACGGCACAGGTTAGTTAAACCTCCGCCGATGGTGTCACCATGGCAAGAGGGCGAAGACAAGGAAAAGGACGGCTAAGAAAGGAGAATATTATCTCATTCGAAAGTGCTATTGGGGCAGGACTGAAACCCGAAGCAAAGGCGGTGGTAACTCCTGTTACTACACCTAGTCATGAAACCCTAAATGGTAATGTTATATCCACTTCGGCTTTGAATACAACTGGAGTGGTGAAACAACTGCAATTGAGTACGGGGGTCACTACTATCAGGATAGATCCAGGTATAGTAGTTGTGCGAGGTGAGGAGGCGACGCAAATCAATGAAGCAATAACCATTCCCCTGCCTACTACTAAAGAGAAAGGTAAGACTTCGACTGAATCATAGGTTAATCTGTTTGCTAAAAATAAATCTGTTACGAATGGCATGGCTCTTTCCTATATCCCACCCTAGATAATTGATGGGAAATTAGTAATTCAGCTAGACAAAGCAGAGGTGGAAAGGGAGACTGCAAAATGGAAGAGCGTTTTGATCGTGTATGTGCTAGGAGACTCCCTAGGGTATAATGCTATGCATAGATACATTACTCAGACCCGGACAGAGATGGTGATGCCTGAGATTTTTATGCATGAAGAGGAGTACTTCATTGTGAGGTTTCAATCTATTGAGGACATACAGAATATCATGTACTTAGGCCATATTCTATCAACAACAAACCATTAATCCTAAAGAATTGGACTGAAGATTTTGATTTCAATCTGAATTTTCCCACAAAAATTTTCATGTGGGTGAAATTTCCTAATCTACCCATGAATTGTTGGGACTGTGATTCACTAAGAAGAATAGCTAGTACCATTGGCATTTCGGTGTTTGCAAATGAGTGCATAACAATGCAGATGATAGTGTCATTTGCTAGAATGTTGATTGACGTAGATGTAATAAAACAATTACCTGATGAAGTCACTGTAATGGATCCAAACGGTAAGACATTAACACAGCGGATACAATATAATTGGAGACCTGTATTCTGCCAGAAGTGTCAAGTAGTTGGACATGAATGCTTAGCTGAACAATCACAGAACAAACCTGAAAAGGAACAAGCTAAAATGAGGAAAAGAGCCCCCAAGAAGGTAGAGTAGAAATGGCTATCAAAAGTGGTAGAAAAGCCTACTAAGAAAGTTATAATGGATAAGACTGAGGCAAGGCAAGCTCTACGTGAGGCCGGTCCATCCAGGATAACCACACCTTGGCAACCTAGTCCAAACTTAACTCTAGCAAATTTTCCTATACTTCAACTTACACCTATTAAGAATGGGTTTAGCCCACTGAGTATGTCATGTTGTGAAGGGGACACCGTTCCTCCTAATAAAGAAGGTCAACCTATAAATCATTGATGACTTGGTTATTCTGGAATGTCAGAGGTGCAAATAAGAGATATAAGCAGAAGGAAATTCAACAGGTACTCAGGAATAAGCACATTTCTCTGGCTAGTTTGATAGAGACTAGAGTTCAAAATCACAAAGCACCAGGGATTAACAACAACATTGCTCCTAAGTGGATATTTCTACACAATTATCAGCATGCTAGTAATGGAAAAAATATGGATCATATGGGACATAAATAAGTACCAAGCTATAAAGATCAAAGAAGAAGCTCAACTGATACACTGTCTCATTGAAGGGATTGAAACTGATTTCAAATGCTACCTCACTGTGGTATATGGATACAACACTGTAGAACAGAGAATAGAACTATAGACCACTCTCAGAGACTTAGCTGGTGAAATGGCAGACCCGTGGCTAATTAGTGGAGACTTTAATGCAATCCTTTATACACAGGATATGTTATATAGCAATCCAGCACAACCCACAGAAATTGCTGATTTTTCAGAATGCTTACATGGCTTATCTCTTAGTGAACTGACGTGAAAAGGTGAATATTATACTTGGTCAAACAAACAAAAAGGGCTCAGAAAGAATTTGCAGTAGAATTGACGTGACACTTGAAAATTTTGAATGGATGATGAAATAGGGTCACATAGCGATCAATTATGATGTGCCCAATATATCTGATAATATGATTACTACACAGCCTTATGCCAAGCCTCTTTTTAGATTTTTTAATGTTTTGGGCTGATCACCCCTCTTTTCTTTCAATGGTAGAGAAGGAATGGCAACAAAGAAAAGCAAAAGGGCACATGAAGAATGTATGGATACATCTGAAGAACCTCAAACCACAGTTTAAGAAGCTCAATCAAACAGAATACAAAGCAGTTACCCAAAGAATCATGCAAGCAAGGGATAATTTAGCTAATATTCAGAAACAATTGCTTATACAAAGTACTGATAACTTACAAGATTAGGAGAGAAGCATGCTAGAGTATCTTGAAAAGTAGTCAGGTATTGAGGAGAGTATACTAAATCAAAAATCCAAAGCCAAATGGATTAAGCTTGGGGATGCTAACTCAAGTTATTTCTCAGCTATCTTAAAGGAGAGGAACCATAAAAAAACAAATGAATGAGCTTACATCTTTAACTGGATCCAAACTACTTGCCCAGGAAGACATTAAGCAGGCAGTGGCACAATTATACTAGAGTCTAATGGGATCATCCACAAGCAGTCTTAGAGCAGTGAACAAGCTAGTAATGAGTACAAGGCCTATTCTTTCTCAACAACAACAATTGAAATTATGTGTCATAGTGACAGAATTAGAAATCATTACCAGCTTGAAGGCTATTGAAGAGGACAAAGCTCCTAGTATAGATGGTTATAATGTGTCTTTCTTCAAGAAGGCATGACATATTATAAAAGAGGATATCATAGTAGCTATCAAAAATTTCTTCACCATCGGTAAGATGTATCAAAGTATCAATTGTACTGCAATCACTCTTGTACCTAAGGTGACCAATCCAATGAATATTAAAGAGTAAAGGCTAATAGCTTGTTGTACAGTATTGTATAAGATTATTGGAAAGATTCTGGCTATTAGAATGCAACAGATTATCCCCACCATAATCAATCCCACACTGGCTGATTTTGTACCAAGTAGAAGAATATGAGATAATTATTATCATGGCCCATGAGTTAGTGCAATCCTAATTAGGAAGAATGTCTCACCAAGGTGCATGATCAAGATTGACATACAAAAGACTTTTGATAGTGTGGAGTGGCTCTATTTGGAGCGGGTGATGAAGGAACTAAGTTTTCCTTGCAAGTTCACTATTTAGGTTATGGAATGTGTAAAAACTATAAACAACTTCATTCTAGTAAATGGGAAACCAACAAAACCATTCCCTGCTGCAAATGTGCTAAAAATAGAGCCATGATTGATTGCTAAAAAAGATGACCTATTGTTATTCTCTAGGGGAGATTACCTTTCTATATAGGCTATGATTGATTGCTTCCAATCTTTTTTAAGTGCCTCAGGAATACAAGCCAATATGAAAAAAAGTTGTATTTATTTTGGAGGGGTATCACCACAGGAGCAGGCTAGGATTCTATAGACTACCAACTTCACATGTGGTGACCTTCCTTTCAAATACCTTAGTGTCCCTCTATCCACTGATAAAAAAGATGTTAGCTAAGAATTCCTCCAGGACCTCAAAGAAATTATCATATGCTGGCAGAACACAACTAGTCCAATCAGTATTATTCGGTACTCAAGCATACTGAGCCCAACTATTTGTTCTCCCTGCCAAGGTTATCAAATTAATTAATACCTACTGTAGAAGTTATCTATGGTCTGCAAGCAATACCATCACTAAGAAAGCTTTGGTAGCATGGTCTAAAGTTTGCTCCCCTCTTTGCTTCGATGGACTCAACTTGACCAATGTCAATATATGCAACAAAACAGCTATTGCTAAAACTTATTTCTCACTGGCAAAGAAAGAAGACAGATTGTTGGATGATAAAGAATATATTTCAAGCTAGAAAAACCTTTATTCAATTTCAGCCCTATGAATTGTGTGTATATTGCTTGACCAGGCAACTATACATGTATATGCTGTGCCCAGAATCTTGAGTTATATGAAAGAATTTGATGTATAAAAATGCAGCCAGACAAAGAGCTAGAATTACACTATGGTTGCAACTGCAAAACAAGTTATTAACTACAGATAGGCTTATACAGTATGAAAAATCAGTTTCTCCTATATGCCCACTATGCACTCATCTTAATGAGTCTAGGAACCATATATTTGTATCATGTGTGTATGGAAGAAGACTTTGGAAATATTGCAACTATGGATTTGCCAAACCAATGCACTCTACGGCATGGGACCACCATCTTCAAGAGGTACTAATGCATGTGAAAGGAAGGACACAAGCTGCTCAAATATTCAAAATGATATACATTGAGTTTGTGCATTGTCTGTAGATAGGACAAAACATGAGAATTTTCGAAAATAAGAGAAGAGAGCCAAAGTCATTGTTAAGAATATTGCATTTGTCTGCAGTGTTAGAGCCCCTACCAGAATTAGATCTCTCATTTGTAATTTCAAGTTAGATTAGACTGTGTATGGAGCTGTGCTAAATTTGGATAGCTTACAGTGTTAGTCTGCTATGGTGCTTGTAAATGTTTTTCATTGGTGATTAATGAAAATGATAGTTATCAAAAAAAAAAAAAAAACTTTCTTCATGTTCCTCAAAAATTGAATTATTATATGCTTAAGCTAACAAATTTGCAAGATGATATTTTATTATTTACAGAAAAAGGATTACAGATTAATGATCGGAGGTCAAATAATGTTAATACGGATAACCTTAAAAAATTGCTTTATGCCTATGAATCTCCAATCCAATATATTATTGAAGTGATTACTACTAGGAAGACACTTGACTATGCTTTTAGTAATAGATGAGAAAAAGTTTTATTTGATGCTAAAAATGTTGTTGATATGATTCAGAAATAAATAATTACTTTATAAGAGATAGAAGTGTCGTGAAAACACTTATGCTTTCTCAAGCATATTTGATCATATTAATTTTATGTGTATGCATATTTCTAGATAATTGAATAAAATAAGTCATATTTTAGCTATTTTTTTATTATTTCATTCTTAAAGGAAGCCTGAGAGATATTTTTTTCAATTTATATAATTAAACTATGTAGTTTCTCGATGCAATAATACAAAGTCTAATTTGAATGAAAAAAGGAAAAATCATTTCCGTAACCAAACAGTCTTTGGATGTAATTAACGGCCAAGATTAACAGGTAAGTCAATTTTAGACCAAATCAAAAACAAAATAAAAATTTGCAGCCTATAAAAAGAAACTTCTAGGGCCGCCTCTCCTCATCCTTTATTATTAAACCCTAATTTACAATTTTCACCAATTGTTCTCCTCTCTCGCTCGCTCGCTCATCTTGTTCTAGATTGCTCTGCTTCGTTTCATTGGTAAGGATTTCGATTGTTGATTTTTCATCGGTAAACTGCATGATTCTACTTAGACCTTAAATTTTTAGCCTTTTTGAATCGATTGCGTAATTGAAGTTGTTGAATGGATGTTAATTGCGTGTTATTGATTATGTTGTGTAAGTGCAGCCTAGGTTTTTGATTGCTTTTTCTCCTAATTATTGACGTATTTTTCTTAAAAAAATCATCCTTAAACTGCATAGTTCTACTTGGATCTCAGTTTTTAGCTCTTTTAATCGATTGCATAATTGAAGTTGTTGAATGGATGTTCATTGCGTGGTTATTGATTCTTTCCGATTGCTTTTTCTCCTAATTATTCACGTATGTTTTAAATTGTTTCATCGTTAAACTGAATAGTTTTACTTAGATCTTATTTTTAGCTTTTTTAATCGATTGCGTAGTTGAAGTTGTTGAATGAATGTTCATTGCTTGTTTATTAATTCTGTTGTGTAAGTGCAGCTAGGTTGTACGATTGCTTTTTCTCTTAATTGTTTGCCTATCCTTTAATTTTTTTCATGTTAAACTGGATTGTTCTACTTAGATCTTAATGTATTGCCTTTTTAATCGATTGCATGATTGAAGTTGTTGAATGGATGTTCACCGCGTGGTTATTGCTTATGTTGTGTAAGTGCAGCTAGGTTTTTGATTGCTTTCTCTCCTAATTATTCACGTATATTTTTTTTTCATCCTTAAACTGCATAGTTCTACGTAGATCTTATTTTTAGCCTTTTTAATCAATTGCTTAATTGAAGTTGTTGAATGAATGTTCATTGTGTGGTTAATTATGTTGTGTAAGTGCAGCTAGGTTTTTGATTGCTTTTTCTACTAATTATTGATGTGTTTTTCTAAAAAAAATTCATCGTTAAACTGCGTAGTTCTACTTGGATCTTAGTTTTTAGCTTTTTTAATTGATTGCACAATTGAAGTTGTTGAATTGGATGTTCATTGCGTGGTTATTGATTCTGTTGTGTAAATTGCAGTTTTGTTCTTATCTAATTTATTTGCAGTCTTATTTCTGATCTATTTGGTTTTTAGTTGTTCGATTGAAAATATATTATCCATGACCGAGGACTCCTAGTTCGGTAAAGAACACAATTTTTTAGTATTGGAATGAAAAATCAAATGGAATGGATATAGGTAGTTCATACAGCATTTTCTATCATGTTTGGGATTGATTGATTGTTTGTGCCTACCGTTAAAAAAAGCTTATTCCGATAGCTATTGGGTATAATATGCTTTTTTCTTTTCGGTCAAAAGTGAGCTTAATTATGAGTATTGAGGAAGGGGTGTGTGCCTGGATGTCTTATTTGAGCACTGCATGGCTTTATGGGCTGATGGCTAATTTTGGGTTTAGTTTGTTTATGGAGTGTAACATTCCAAGTATAGACCCCCCCATTCCCACTCCACTCCACCCACCTACCCACAAATCCCCTCAGGGACTGCTATACTATGGGAAAATTAACAGTAGTCATGTAGGTTATTGATTTAGTTTGAAAAAGTATGAAGACTTTGGGCATTGGTGATAAATGTGGTCTACTTTGGAACTTAGCTATCTTGGGTTCTCTTCCAAGTGTTTCTTGAGTATTCAATTTGGGAGCTTATTTATGCACTGATAAATAAATGACCTAAGGGACCAGTGACTTTTTTTTGGCAGATTTATCATTTTGTACCTTTGTTGTTCTTTTTATTCATCTTTATGAAATTTTCAATTTATTTCACTATTTTTTGTTTGAATTTGTGCCGTTTCTCTAGCTACGATACCTAAAGGAGTTCTAACTTTAAATCTTAAGGGTGTAATCTTTGTCTGCAGCCTGTCATTATGAATATTATCTGCTTCTCATCTTGGACATTCCATATTAGTTACTGTAGTAGCTGTTAGTTTCTTTTCCTGTTTTTGATTTGTGGCTCTTCTCTTTGAAGGTTGAAGCTAATCTGCTTTCTGTAGAGTTTCAAAGTTGTGGTCTAAGTGAAACTTCTTTTATGTCCGAACAAGCCATCTTCTATTTGGGATCCATTGGATTGCTTGGAGAGTATTGTCCTTGGTCAAGAAAAAAGAACCGTCATTTCTCTGGTCAGGTTGACTGTATGCATCTTGAATCATTCAAGGAAGAACACTTTGACTTTTCTGGTTGTTGGAAGGAACAAGAAGCACTTTGCAATTGTTCTGCTGAAGAATTCTCTGAACATTCGTAGCAATTCATCCAGGATATTCTTACTTAATCAAAGATGGCTTTGCAGAACATAGGTGCCAGCAACAGTGATGATGCCTTCTACAGGTATAAGATGCCCAGGATGCTCACCAAGATAGAGGGCCGTGGGAATGGCATCAAGACAAATGTGGTGAACATGGTTGATATTGCCAAAGCATTAGCAAGGCCCCCATCCTATACAACAAAATATTTTGGAAATGAGCTTGGGGCTCAGTCAAAATTTGATGAAAAATCTGGAACTGCCCTTGTCAATGGAGCGCATGAAACTCCCAAGCTTGCTGGTCTTCTTGAGAACTTTATTAAGAAATATGTTCAGTGCTATGGTTGCGGAAACCCTGAAACAGAGGTCTTAATAACCAAAACTCAGATGATCCAACTAAAATGTGCTGCATGTGGTTTCCTTTCTGATGTGGACATGAGGGACAAGCTGACTACTTTTATACTTAAGAACCCGCCTGAAGCGAAGAAGGGCTCCAAGGACAAGAAAGCTATGAGAAGAGCTGAGAAGGAGCGACTGAAGGAAGGCGAGGCTGCTGATGAAGAGCTGAAGAAGCTGAAGAAAGAAACTAAGAAAAAGGTTTCCTCCAAAGATGCTTGCGCAAAACCTAGTTCTAAAAAGAAACATGGTGGCTCCGATGAGGATCATGCTTCACCACCTAGAAGCCATGGTAATGTGAAAGAAGAGGAGGGTGAAGATGATGATGACGATGACGACGTCCAGTGGCAGACTGATACATCGCTAGAAGCTGCTAAGAAGCGTATACAAGAACAGCTTAATGCTGCGACTGCTGAAATGGTTATGCTGTCCACAGTTGAGTCGGAGAAGAAGTCCAAGGCAGCTACTCAAGCCTCAACTCCTAAAGCTGTTTCTGTGACACCTGAGAATTCCAAGACCGAGAATGGAGAGTCGAACCATGAGAGGCTCGTTAAGGAAGTGAAAACAAATCTAAAAAAGGGTGTTACTTCCAGCAAATTACAATCCTTTTTGGGTTCACTCTCTGGGTCTCCTCAGGAAGTTATTACTGCTTTTTACGAGGCACTCTTGGATGGCGTTGAGAAAGGATTTGCCAAGGAGGTCATTAAGAAGAAAAGCTACCTTGCTGCTGTTGCTCAAGACGAGGAGTCACAATTGCGATTGCTTCGAGCTATAGAAGAATTTTGTGGGACATCTAACCCTGTCGCACTGAAGGAAGTGGCTCTGGTTTTGAAAGCTTTGTATGATGCTGATCTGTTGGAAGAGGAATATATAGTACTGTGGTACAACAAGGGCCTTGCTGCGAACAAGGATTCCAAAATTTGGAAGAATGTCAAACCCTTTGTCGAATGGCTACAGAGTGCTGAGTCCGAGTCCGAAGAGGAATGAGATCAGAAGTGTTCCCTTCTTTCTTTTTTTCAGATTACTATCTGGTGTGCTTTAGTTTTCTTTGCCTGAGAGACTACCATATCGGAAATTCATATGTTATTTTATGATGTTTGTGTGTTGTCTGTTTGCCTTTGGATCATCTCATTAAGTTTCTTTTGTGAGACTCTTTGCCTTTAAATGTTTTTTACGTGAGTAAAACTTCTTTTATTTATAAGTTCTATTCCATACTCCTTTGTCAATTACTTTTTCTTTGAACTGAATTTCATCTTAGGGCTTGTGACCCGGAAAATTGAGAGCAAATGGAACAATATATAACAACAAAAGACCGGCAGGAGATACAAAGAGGGGGAAAAGCTTTCTTGTTTCCAAGTGTGTCATAGTGTATAAGTGGAACATTTGTTATAGGATGGAAAAACCATCCATGAGTTCTAAATGTTAAACTTAATATCAATCAACTAGTGCATATACAAGTAAACCATTCATTGAATAGGCATCAACCAAATGCATTGAATCTGTAATATTCTATAGTTATTTGTTGCCTAATAATGTTTCTCACATTATCAATTCCTGCATAACTTGTCCATGTAACAAAATGGTCTTAGCTAACGTTTACCCGACCTAATACCCAACATCAACATTGACACCCGACCATGATCCTAGACCGACCTCCCAACCTTGACCCGAGACTTGGGACCCGTCTCCCGATCCCAACCCATGACTTGACGCCTAGTCCTAATTCCGGATCCAACCTCTACCCAACTCCAAACCCCGATTCGGGATCCGATCCTGGCCCCAAACTCGACTTTTGATTCCGACCCTAATTTGAGGAAAACATCTATTTGAAAAACGTGCCATTTAACTTGGTTTGATAAGTTGACATATATGTTCTCCAATTTGGTCAGGGTCAGAAGCTGGAATTGTCATTTTGGAACGTCTCTTAAATTTGAAAAAAAAAGTCTATTTGAAAAACACTTTTCAAAACACTTAAACAAATCATACATGAGAACATTGACAAATATTTTTCAAAAATATTTTTCTTCATACCTAACACACATTTATATGTACCAATTTTACATAATTAAAATACTAGGGGCCGTTTGGTTACTAGATAAGCGCCGAGTTATTAAGGTATAAAATATTGTATAAGATTTACCATGTTTGGTAATATTTTTATATCATGTATAAAATTCAACTCACATAATACTATGTTTGGTTGACAGATTAGAATGCCACATAATTAATACATGTATAATTTATGAGTCAATTTATGTATTATTTTATGCGTGGTAGAAGGTGGAATAACTTATACCTGAATAACTAATACAAGAATAAAAAAGTTAAAGTGACTAAATTTTCCTTATCACTCCCAATTAAATATACATCTTTTTTCAAGGATACAACCAGATCAACTATATGCCTTTTTTCTTCTTCTAGATCTCAGATTTCTTCATCTTCTTAGAGGCAAATGTTGAAAAGTTGTTCAATTCATTATTATTTTAAAAACTAAATAGACATTCAAAGAGGATAGCGTTTATGGCTGAGGATAACATTGATGCCAAATGAAGTCATTATCTGGGAGCTTTCGTTGGTTCTTGCCATGAGTTTTGTAAAGCATTCGTATGAAGCAAAGTCATGACATCCTTTATCTAAAAGAAAGAACAAACTTCTCATATATATATATATATACACATGATTGGTTCAACTATATGAGGAAGTTGAAAAATGTGACACCCAACTCCCAAGTTCTTTTCTAAAATTTTGCCAAAACAAAATGCAAAAAGACAAAGAAGTACAAAGGTAAGAAGGTCAAGGGTGGAGCTGTCAAAATGGATTTGACCCGTGAGGCCGGCCCAAGCCCACCCTTGAATTAAGTGGGGTTGCGCTAAATTTTTTCAGCCCATTTAGAAATGAGACTTTTTAGCCCAGCCTCATTTGGCCCGTCAGCTTCATGGGCTCAACATGCGAGTCTCAGAGGCCAGCCCTTGGGTCATGAATTTTAAAAATATTTATTATATAAATTTTAAATAGTGTCTTATTTTGTCAAATCTTTGAAACTAGGCAATTGAAGTAATTATAACTATGAATCTTTGACCTCTTTTACTTTTGTGTTTATGCCAATTTCTCGTTTCTCATTTCTTGTCTAGTTTATGAAAAAATGATCATGTAATGTATGATGTTATGATAAATCTTATGATTGTTGACTATTGTATCTTGCATGTTCTATTGTTTTGTATATATTCCCCTAAAGTGTGTGGAACTCATGAACATGTGAATTTTTAACTTATTGATGTTGTATTGATCAATGTTCGATAGTCTTTCTAAGAGGTCAATGTTGTCCATTTTTTGATTGAGGGGTCAACCTGTCCCAACTTATAGGCCGCTTAGGATTGGGTTGGGCTGCTATTTTATAGGTCATTTAGTTAAAAGGGTCAGTCCGTCCTAACCCTTTAGGCTAGGGTAGGATTGGGTTGGGCTAGCACATTGGACAGCTCTAGTCAAGAGTATAATTATAAATAAATATTTCATTTTCAAGAAATATATAATATTTATTATTTTTTAATATAACAAACCAACCCTCAAAGAAATTATTAAACCCTGCATAACTTAACCTTGCATAATTAAATCTTGCATAAATAAACCCTGTATAACTAAACTTTACATTATTAATACGTGCATAATTAATATATGTATTACTAATACTTGCATAACTCTAACCAATAACCAAACGACCCCTTAGTGTACCATATTATACATACAAAATGAGTCAAAACTTGGTTCCACCCTGGACCTGCCCTGTCCTATTCAATTCGTGGGGATAAATTTTAGGGGTTAAGGGGGAAAGGATATAGTGTTGATTGATGAGATACGGGATAAAGTTAATGCTAGGTTGGAGGTTTGGAGATAAATTCTGGAGATCAATCGGACAGAATATTTAGAGTACGAATTTAGTGTTGCGTTGAATGGAGTGGACGTGGAAGTAAGACTTTCACACAAACTATTTCCAAGAGAGTAAGTTTAAAGTATCTTGGGTTCATAATTTAGGATGGTGGAGAAATCGATGATGATACCAAATAGCGCATTGTGGCAGCATAGATGAAATGGAGGCTTGCCTTTAGAATCTTGTGTGATAAGAAAATACCATCTAAACTTAAAGGTAAGTTTTACAGGCTTGTGGTTAGACCGTCCTTGTTGTATGGACTAGAGTGTTGGCAGTCAAGAACTCACATATTTAGAAGGTGCATGTTGCAGAGATAAGGATGTTGGGATGGGTGTATGGACACATTAGGAGTGACAAATAAGGAATGAGGTTATCCGGGAGAAGATGGGAGTGACCTCTATGGAGGACAAAATGAGAGAACGAGACTAAGATGATTTGAAAATGTGTAGAGGAGGTGCGTCAACACCACAGTGAGAAGATGCGAGAGGCTGATTGTAGGGAGTATGCAAAGAGGTAGAGGTAGGTAGAAAAAATATTGGGGAGAGGTGATTAGACGAGACATGGCACAACTTCATATTACCGATGACATGACTTTAGAGAGAAAGGAGTAAAGGTTGCGAATTAAGATAGAAAATTAGTAGGGGTAGAGTGTTGTCTTGCCTTGTGAAGGTTTAGGCTAGTTAGTGCTTATCATAGTACTAGTCGATACTCTTGTAGTTCTTGCCATATGATGTTTATTGTATTTTGATTATTACACTATTTTGCTGTTGTTATTGTTTATTTCTTGTAGACTTTACACTGGCTTTCTTATTAACTGCTATACTTTGTTCATTATTTTCTTCTTCTTTTACTTGGTTTGATCCATTTGAGCAGATGGTCTTTCAGAAACTACCTCTCTACCTTCATGAGATAGTGATAAGGTCTGTACATTCTACTCTCCCATACCCATTTAGTGAAATTTTACTGGGTATGTTGTTATTGTAGTTGTTGTATTGGCAAATACTTAGAGCAAGTTTCAACTTTCCATATCTAGTTATGACTTACCGTTATAATTTCATGTTTTTACGCTGATGTTGGTACACCTATTTCATCTCTTATTTTCTTTTAATTCTCGTATTTAAGTTATTATACTTTAGTTATTTTTCATATTTAATTTTACTGTATTTGTTATGTTATGTCTCCTAAAAAAATCTTTTTAATGTTTCTACTCATATGTCCATATTTGAAAAGAGTAGGATGAATTTTAGTAATTCTATTTCCAGACCTATAGTACATTAAGTGCATTTTACTCATATCGACGAAATTCATATGCGCCAAATTGCCGGTTTTTAGTGAGCCACTGGATCACGAATTTTATTTAATAAAAAGATAATTTAGGGATTGTGATAATATGAATAAGAAAAAAGAAGATGAATAATTAGATGAAACATTCACTATTTCAATTACAAAAGCTCAAACTCAAGACTAAATCTCATTAGAGATAGACGAGAACTCCCCAAAAAATAATTTGTATGGTTTATTTTTTCTTAACACAAATATTCTTAAATTTGTTATTTGTAACCTTTGTGAACATAAGTTCAAACGTACATTTAAATTATGCACAAATAAAAATTTAAATTTATATTTGAAATGATAAGTCAGTTGAGATATACTCATAATATATAATAACTGACTTATATTAACTTGTTTAATTTTATATAAATTTAAATATTTATTTATGTAAATTTAAAATTAAAGCATATAAATATCAATTAAAATCGAAATATTATGTATTTTTGTCGTTTCTAAACCTCAATTCTCTTTCAAACCTTGTGTATAAAATAAAGGAAATTTCTAGGCCGCCTCTTCTCTATCACCACTTCCCTATCCTTTATTATTAAACCCTAACCTAATTTACGTTTTTCATCAGTTGCTCTCCTTTCTCTCGCTCACTCGCTCTCATCATATTGGAAATTACTCCGATTTGTTCGATCTATAAGGTATTTGATTACTTTTTGTTCTTATTCTTAGCTTTATCAATTTCAGTAAAACGTAATTTTGAAGTTGTTGAATCAATCGTCAGTCATTGCGTATTTAAATGCGTTATATAAGTTCATCATCGGCCTGATCTATTTTGTTTTAGTTTGTTTTTTTTGGATCTATTTTATTTTAGTTATTTGATTGAGAATATTTACTGATCTGATGAAATTATTTGGCTTCGATTTCTAGAGAATATCTAGCTTTAGAGGATTAGTAATTTGGCGTGTAAGACTTTTTTGGTGAATCGGAGTGAAAATAGGTGAAATGGTGCGGAACGGAGATAGGAAGTTCATATATCAGATTGCAAATAGTTGACATTGATTGAATGGATTTTGTACGTTTTAATTTGTGTAAAATGGACAGTGAATGATTTCTGTAGTCAGAGTAGATTGTAAAAGAATGGCTTATTTGATAGTTTTTGCGTATATTTGTGCTGCTCTCTTTCATCAAAAGTGAGCTGAATAGCTCTACAGTTTGAAACGAGTCGACTTAGAGCGGAATGGATATATGGATAGTTCATATGTCAAATTCCAAATAATTTGGCATTGATTGAATGGTTTTTGTATGTTTTAAGCTGACGTGGACACTGATTTATGTAGTCGGAGTAGATTGCAAAAGAATAGCTAAGTCAATAGTTGTTGCCTATATTTGTGCTGTTCTGGTTTTGTCAAAACCGAGTTGAATGGCTCTACAGATTGAAATGAGTTGAATTAAATTGGAATGGATATAGATAGTTCACATGTCAAATTCCAAATAGTTTGGCATTGATTGAATGGTTTTAAGCTGTATAACATCGGACACTGTTTTTTTTAGTCGGAGTAGATTGTTGAAGAATAGCTTGTTTGATAGTTGTTGCCTATATTTGTGCTGTTCTCTTTTCGTCAAAAGTGAGCTGAATGGATCTACAGTTTGAAATAGAGAGGAATGGATATATAGATAGTTCATATGTCAAATTTCAAATAAGTTGGCATTGGTTGGATGGTTTTTGTATTTTTTAATCTGTATAACATGGACACTGATTTCTTTAGTCTGAGTAGATTGTAAAATAATAGCTTATTTGATAGTTGTTACCTATATTTGTGCTGTTCTCTTTTTGTCAAAAGTGAGCTGAAAACACAAATTTCACAAGAACTATGTCGGCTATTCATTCTATTGAACAAGTATTAAGACTTCGGGCATTGGGGATAAATGTAGTCTAGTTTTTGAAACTAAGCAATCTTGGGTTCCTCTTTCAAGTTTTTCTAGATTATGCCGTTTGAAAGTTTATATACACACTGATAAATGACCCAAGGGAATGTTGAAGTTCTTTGGCAGATTAGTTTATCATTATGTACCTTTTTTTTCCTATTCATTGCAAAAGTTTTATAGAATGTGTTGCTTTTTAAGCTGCTATTGCAAAAGGATCTCAACTTTGAATCTTAAGGGTGGAACAGTTTGTGACCTGTCATCATTAAAATCATTTGCCTCTCATTTATTAATATAACTTAGTGTAGTAACTTTTAGTTTCCTTGTCTGTATTTGACTCGTGGTTCGCTTTTTGAAGGTTACAGGTGGTGTGTATTCTGTGGAGTTACAAAGTTTTAGAGGTGTAAGTGAAACTTATTTTATGTCCGAACAAGCCATCTTCTATTTGGGATCCATTGGATTGCTAGGAGAGTATTGTCCTACGTCAAAGAAAAAGAACCGTCATTTCTCAGGCCGGGTTGACTGTATGCATCTCGAATCATTAAAGGAAGAGCACTTCGCCTATTCTGGTTGCTGGAAGGCACAACCGGCACTTTGCAATTGTTCTTCTGAAGAATTCTCTTAATATACCTAACACTTCATCCAGGAATTTCTTGCTGAATCAAAGATGGCTTTGCAAAACATAGGTGCCAGCAATAGTGATGATGCCTTCTACAGGTATAAGATGCCCAGGATGCTTACCAAGATAGAGGGCCGTGGGAATGGTATCAAGACAAATGTTGTGAACATGGTTGACATTGCCAAAGCATTAGCAAGGCCCCCATCCTATACAACAAAATATTTTGGAAATGAGCTTGGGGCGCAGTCGAAATTTGATGAAAAATCTGGAACTGCCCTTGTCAATGGAGCTCATGAAACTCCCAAACTTGCTGGTCTTCTTGAGAACTTTATTAAGAAATATGTTCAGTGCTATGGTTGTGGAAATCCTGAAACAGAGGTCATAATAACCAAAACTCAGATGATCCAACTAAAATGTGCTGCATGTGGTTTCCTGTCTGATGTGGACATGAGGGACAAGCTGACAACTTTTATACTTAAGAATCCACCTGAGGCGAAGAAGTCCTCTAAGGACAAGAAAGCTATGAGAAGAGCTGAGAAGGAGCGGCTGAAGGAAGGCGAGGCTGCTGATGAAGAGCTGAAGAAGCTGAAGAAAGAAACTAAGAAAAAGGTTTCCTCCAAAGATGCTAGCGCAAAACCTAGTTCTAAAAAGAAACATGGTGGCTCCGCTGAGGATCGTGTTTCACCACCTAGAAGCCATGCTAATGTGAAAGAAGAGGTGGATGAAGATGATGATGATGATGACGTCCAGTGGCAGACTGATACATCGCTGGAAGCTGCTAAGCAGCGTATACAAGAACAGCTAAATGCTGCGACTGCCGAAATGGTTATGCTGTCCACAGTTGAGTCAGAGAAAAAGAAGTCCAAGGCAGCTACTCAAACCCCGAGTCCTAAAGCAGCTGCTTCTGTGACACCTGAGAATTCCAAGACCGAGAATGGTGAGTCAAACCATGAGAGGCTTGTTAGGGAAGTAAAAGCAAATCTAAAAAAGGGAGTTACTGCCAGCAAAGTACAATCCTTTTTGGGTTCACTCTCTGGATCTCCTCAGGAAGTTGTTACTGCTTTGTACGACGCACTCTTGGATGGCGTTGAGAAAGGATTTGCCAAGGAGGTTATTAAGAAGAAAAGCTACCTTGCTGCTGTTGCTCAAGATGAGGAGTCTCAACTACGATTGCTTAGAGCTATAGAAGAATTTTGTGGGAAATCCAACGCAGTCACACTGAAGGAAGTGGCTCTGGTTTTGAAAGCTTTATATGATGCTGATCTATTGGAAGAAGAATATATAGTACAGTGGTACAACAAGGGCGTCGTAACAAACAAGGACTCCAAAATTTGGAAGAATGTCAAACCCTTTGTTGAATGGCTACAGAGTGCTGAGTCCGAGTCCGAAGAGGAATGAGATCAGAAGTGTTTTTGCCTGTTCAGATTGCTGTCTTAAGCTGGTTTGCTTTGCCTGAGATGCTATCGCGTTAGACATTCACATGTTTGTTTATCTTATGATGTTTGTGTTTGTTTTTTTATGATATTTGTGTTGTCTGTGCTGCAAACTCATGGGGAAGTTCCATTTGATGTCTTTACGTGAATAAAACTTCCCTTATATAGTACATCTCCTTATTACCCGTAAAAGGAACTGGTTCTTCAGTAGTTCTTTGTCATGATCGCTACCGACCTTTATCTTAGACATGTATGAAATCTGATTATTGAATTTGGCATTCATTCCTACTCCCCTTACTGGATTTCACGTTATTGTCTGCTATGCTACTAAAATATCACCCGTCTCGACCCAAGATCATATGCTTGTTATGTTTTGCTAATTCATGACAATTAGAAATAATGAACAAACATCTAAACTTTCGTCCGTCCTTCACTATCGTGAAGTTGGGTAAGTTTTGTCTATGGTTCAAGCAACACATTAAAAACAAAATGCGAACAATATGGGGTCTGTGTGGTTGCTACCAAACACTGGACTAGTTATGCTTGTTTTAATGCATGATTAACTCCCTTCCTTTTCCAACAACCAAGCGACCCTTTTAAGTGGCCACAAGAGATCATTTCCATCATCTTCTTTTTTCTGTCTGAAGTTTTGTAGCCCATACGAGAAATGAAGTGACTTGGCTTTTCTGCAATGGAAATAGAGTCATTGTTTGCAAATATTGGATCATAGATGGATTTAACAATGTTGGATGGCAGATGAAGATAACTATTCAAACAATGAAAGCCGATAAAGGGACGATTGGTTTTGTAGTCTTATAAAAAATTATAAGAGATTTGAAAATAACGCACAAGAGATCTTTACAGGATCATTTTCTTTCATTGATATTGTAAATTGCTATGTTCATCCATGTCATTTCCTTTTCAAACATCTAGTTGATTTTGGACTCCTTGGATTAGCTTCCTTCAAAATATGAGGGGTTGGAGTACAACTATGTGAAATGGATGAGATCCACTAGTAAAAATCCGTGCTAAGAATGGTTTTTTGCATGCTATGTTCAATTTCTCCTCCTCCCCTACCTCAACGGCATACATAATATGTTGCTTCGACTCTTCAAAAATATTGACAGGTGTGCATCGAATTTCTCAAAAGTAGTGTATTTTTAGAGAATTCGAGAAGTACATATACACATGGTGGTGGCGGGGGGGGGGGGGGGCATTGACTCCTACTTGGCTTACCTCTTCATAAATACGCCATGATTAAGTATGCACTACTCCATATATGTACAAGATGTTAAAGAGATTACAATATGCAGAACTCTAATTTGGAATTTGCAGCACCAGATCACTACGTTTAGCAGAAAACAATTCCCAGCCAATCACCTGGGGTATGGTCTGTAAAAAAAGTTCAGACCAAAAGATTTACTAGAGTATCATTTAAATAGTGATTGTTGGTCACAGATTAGCTTTATTAGGAGTTACAACATATCCAATGAAATCCCAAAACTGGGGTTTCGGAAGGGCATAGTGTACTCTGACCTTACCCCTACCTCGTATAGATAGAGAAGCTGTTTTCGGTATGGACTGGAAAAGAGAGATAAAATCAGTAACTTGAGTTCAAAGTTGTGCATATGCATATATATATATATATATATATTATTATTATTATTATTATTTTAATCTTTTATCTTTTATCTTTTACCCTGTTCATCTCTTCCTCTTAACTTATGTTCTTAATAACATCATCTTTAACCACACCCCGGACATACATCAGGCAACAAATTAGTGCTTTGTTCATTATTCGGACTTTCCAAGGCCAATAATTCTAGGAATTTACAGGTTAATCCATAATTGTTATTAGGAAGTTAAGAGGCTAACCATTTACTAAGGGTAAATGAATGAAATTAGACTGGAAAACAAATTTACATACAAAAACAATTTACATATCAATCTGAATCAGAAGTTTCAGATTGAGTTTTTTCTGCTACCACAATACTTACTATAGAGTATATACTTTCAGTGTCTGACATAAATTCATCTACATTTAATAATGTTTCTTGTAATTCTTCTACTAATTGAGAATTTCTTGTCTGACTATTATTTCTTTTAGGACATATATTAGCTAGATGCTCTATACTACCGCATGTATAACATTCTAATTTATTATTTTATATTAGTCCAGATTTCTTAATAAACTTAAAAGAATTCGGTAAACACATTAAAATAGGAATACAAACTAAAGGATATGAAGAAATGAATCATAGAATTAATCTAGCAAGATAATACATATTATTGGTTTAAAAAAGAAAGATTAGTTAGAGGATAACCTTAGATTAGACGAACTAATAGACATAATAACTAGACTAGAATACAAATTTGTGACACAGCTCAAAGTTAAGTAAACCCAAAGTATTTATACCAGAAAATCACCTAATGTATACTAGTTCTAAAGGCGAGACTTTTATAAGGTTTATAGACTATAATTATACAAGCCAAAATCAAATAGATGATACAGACACTGATAGTAAAGTGGCAACAGAACAAGAAACGTTCATGAACATAGAAGTAATCCAAGACGGGTATGAGGTGGATAATGTTATTGAAACAACAAAAAGAATATACAAAGAAAATAAATATAGTGTAGTTAAGTGCAAAGGTTGCAAAAAGGGTCAAATGAATATCATGGAAACTATCGAACATTTTAGATTATGTCCAGAAAGAGATGATAATCTAGCATACCGGATAAAAGACTCAGAATGTATAGACAACGAATCCTTTAGTGATATAGGATCCCTAGTAAGCTACAAAGAATTGATGAATAAAGCGACAAGTGCTTATAGTGCTAGTCCTTTCCAACAGACTAGTGTAGCACCTAATGTTATACATAGCACAGGCAGCTTACCAAGAAAAGCATGTCCTATGCCAGATACAGAGATAAAAGACAATATTAAACCGACAGAAAAAGGATGCCGTTAGAAGAATCCATTGAACTACAAGAAGGAGGAAATAAAGGAAAAATACTTAATATAGCTGCTCATGATCCACAAATGTGGAATATAGTTATTGATGTGTGGAAAGGAATAGTGGAAAGGAAAGTGACAACACTCTTTTAAGATATTTGTGGTTAGAAGTGTCAGGTGGGTATGCCCACTAAGGTCTTGTAAAAGAGTTCTGTCACTTTATCACTACCCTCCAAGGGGAAAAACTGTTGATAAGCACGCGTCTGTCTTTGTCAGTCAGTAAAAGATAAAATTAATAATGCATTGACGATGGAGCCCAAAGAGAACCCGACGCGCATTATTAAAAGAATCTTATCATTTCTGTCGGCCATCAATAATGTGGCCACGTGTTATGTCTTATAAAGTCTGCAATGTTATTGTCGACAATATGATGATATAGTTCGAAAAGCAAAGATAGGTTCTTGGTTTAGCTGCAATGATATTTGGACTGTATAGAATAAGGAGTACTCTTCTTCTCACCTTCTCTCACATGGAGTTATTATTTCTACCAAAAGGAGATGAAGACGACTGATCATTTCATATACTAAATTGTGGACAAAAGCAATGTTAAAGAATAGACGGAAATTTGGGAGAGGGTCAAAAGTACACAAATATTGTAAACGTGAGGGACTATTAGTGCTCTATGTGAAGAAAAAAAAATAGAGATGACTGAGTCATAACCCAAATATATGAGACTATCTTGGGTTTCTCTTATGAGTTTTTGACTAGTCAATAACAATTTGTTTGGATGATGGTTTTTGTGGTATGGTTAGTAAGAGAACCACGTTTGTTTTGATTGTTTCTTTAATTATATGGTATGGTATGATTTGGTTTCATGGTTTTGTAACCATGAAAACTCTCAATTTTTAAAACCACTAATTTGGTGGTATCCCATTGTTTCCTTGTTTTTTTTCCAATTATATCCTTACTTAATTTTAAATAATTCTAATTTATCCTTTATTCTTTATTAAATGTTACCCTAATATATCATCTGCTTTCACCGTCGTATTACTCATTCTCCTCCACAACAATTTTTGAAGCTTCTAGGGATTTCAAATTGAAATTCTCTCTTCAATTTGTGCTCGTTATCTCTTCAATTGAAGCTTCTAGGGATTTCAAATTGAAATTTTCTCTTCAATGATTATTAATATTTATAATAATTAAGGATATTTTCATAAATTTATCAGTTACGATACAGTGCCATACAGTCAAACCAAACAATAAAATTATTATTAAACAATAGCAAACCATACAGTCTATGCAAACATAATATTGCACTGTACAGTACCATACCATACTGTACATTATGAAATCATGGAAAACTACCATCCAAACAATGTGTAAATGAACAAGTTTGAATAAATTTGTGCGGGTTAAAATGAATTGAATTAATAAATGAGTGGGATCTGGAGAGTGGAGAGTGTAGAGTGTACGCAGATCATACCACTACCTCTCCGGGCTAGAGAGACTGTATCCGAAAGACCCTCAGCTCAAGCAAATCAAAGAAAAATTAAACATGACAGCTGATGGCAAAAGTAGTGCGGAGCATATATGCAGGAAATCATAACATCAGCAACAAGGTGCATCACCTAATTAAACACAACAAAAACCCAAAAGCCAAGACTATATGAATATATTAATACTATGGGTTAAAACTCAACCCCCAATTCTTGCTGAGCTTAATTGCTTTATATATTTTTTTATAAAAAATTTAGTACCTAAATTACTATGTCTCGTTTTATATATAACATATCAAATTAAAAAAAAAAATTGACAAGAATTTTGGGTTAATTTAGACTAGACATCACTAATAAACGAACGGATCAATAATCAATCCAAACTTAAATGGGTCAAGAGAGTTATGATTTCACAGGCTAATTGTAAATGAGAGAAATAGTAGTTACCAGGGAGGTGCATTGTGGTGAAAATATGATATAGTAGAACTTAGGTTGCACAATTTTGGTAAAAAGGGTAGAAGAACCTTCACAATTTTGACGCTTCCATTGCAGCCATAACAAACACTAAAAATTGAAGGAAATTTTTTTAATATTTTAAAAGTTGAAATTTATAAAATTGCAGATTTGCAATTTTTTTAAAAATTTTGAATTAGTTCTATTTTATTATTCTGTTTGTTTTATTTTAGTAGAGAAATTTGAATAATAAGATTAAATCTCTTATTTTTTTTTTGTATGAAATATAAAATTAAAACTATTGATGCCGATTATGAACCGTTAACCGCTAAAGAAGGGAATATAATATTTAAGTCATTAGCAATAATAATATGCTTTATTTTATCCCCATTGAATAGAACCAAGACTTATATCCTCTTCTCCATTATTATATTTTGAATCGTTGAGATTAAAGTTCTTTTTCATAAGAGTATTTTGAAGAAAAAAAATATTTGGAGAGAGAAACAACTGGAAAAATAGGTTAAAAACTTAATTTCACGAAAGCATGAGTTTCGTTAATAAAAAATTAGCTATTTGTATAAAAAACAATAGACAAGTACCAAACCTGATAAGTTTTTGAATACTTAAAGGACTAAAACTGATAAATGTATAGTTAATGGACTAAAACAGTAAGTTTATAGTTAAAGGACCAAACTTGACAACTTTTTTGATAGTTAAAGGACTAAATCTGATAAATGTATAATTAATGAACTATTTTAGACCTACTCCATTAGTTCAAGAACCATTTATGACATTTTCTCAATTTATCAACGCGAACATTTGCATCGTTCACTCGCAAAGTATCAACAAAACAACAAAATACTCAGTGTAATCTTACAAGTGGTGTCTGAAATATCAACAAAACACAAAAGGAAAATAAAAAAATGAATCTGTAGCATCTCCTAATTTATTTTTTGTGTCAATTAGCCTCAACATGCCCTCAACTCTACGAAACATTGCAGAGTGGACTACTATTGACATTGTTATATATTGGATGCTAAAATTAGTTTTTTCATTAGCGATAATAACAACGTACCTATTATAGTCCATATTCGGACAAGTGAGATCGGAGGAAGGTGGGGTGTACCAAATCTTACCTTTATATTTGTGGGCTAGAGAGATTGTTTCTGTATTTCGATAGACCCTCTGCTCAAGAAAATATTTTTGAGAAAATATTTCAAAAGCAATGCAAGATTTTTTTTTTTTGATAATTATTATAATAATTTCATGTATGTTCTTCATTTTTAAAATACTCCATAAATTGTGCACAAATAAGAGTGAACTTCATTTATTGCTTTTCCCCTTTAAGCACCATGGACCTTGTCTCTTTTTAAAAAAGTGTATTAGTGTAATCTGAGAGGATTTAACTCTGTATTTAAGTAAATTAACCCCCCCCCCCTCGCTTCCCCTCCTCCCCCCCTTTTTTTTTTTTAAAACATTGGGTCAAGTTATTTACACTCCCAAATGTACTTTAAAATTAAATTCCTTCTTTCTTTTGTTGGAGTTTGATTTTTAAAGAAAAATTAAGGAAAGTAAATGATTTTTACCTTTATTCATTAGTTAGAAATAATAATTAAAAAGGTTGAATATATGAAAATAATTCTTTTGCCCTTATTAAGATGTCTATTCCAATCCTCTGATTTTTGAAATAACTTATGGATATTTTAGATCATGATGTAAACAATTTTTTTGATCAAAAGAAAAATCTTATAAAAAAATGTGACTTCAAATTTTGAAAGTCATTGAGATGTTAGAGTTAAATTTAATGTTTTGTTTGTAATGTTTAAATACATGTAAACAAACTGTCTAGATGAATAGTTTTTCAACAACTATATTTGAATAACCTATAAAATTAAGATATACAAAATCTAAATGATGACATAAAAATGAAGCATTTGCTCTAGTAAGTACGTAAGAATGAAGTTTTCTTTAATTGGGTCATGAGCGATACAAATCTGAATTAGTTGTGTTAGTAAGTAATAAATATTTTGAAAAGAATTGCTTGCTTTTGATTATAAATTTAAAAATTTCTTTAGAAAAAGAAAAAAAAAACTTTGTTCTAATCAAATACTTGGAGTACTATTGTTATATTAAATGAAGGCAATTTGTTAGATTGTTAACAAAGGAAAAATAATTCAAATTTGGCGGGCTTTTCATTATCATTCGAACATTTGATATTACATTACACATTGAAATATGTTGTGTTACTAAGGACTAAAGAGCTAAGTCTTTTTGGTTCCCTCCCGATATTCGATATTTGTACTAGAGCTCGACTAAATCTGAATCCGCGTATTGTAGAACCCATTTCTAAAAGCAGCACTCCAAATAAAAAATTTGTCCAGTCTTAATAGCTTTAATCTTAAAACTGTAACTAAGAGTGAAGGAATCTCAACCATCCCACTGCAATCAGATTAAAAGCTACCATTCTTCTTCATGCGGAATACATAATTAGCTTTGGCATTGTATTTATCTCCTTCATGAGGAAACCGTTACAATTGAGAAAATGAATGAGAGAGACAACAACAACAACTAGGACATTTTCAGTGTAGTTCACAAGTAAGGTCTGCGGAGGATAGAGTGTTTGCATACCTTATCTCTACCTTGGCAAGTAGAGAAGTTGTTTCCAATAGAACTTCGGCTCAAGGAAAGCAGAACACAACATTTATGAAAACATAAGCAGTAACAACAACAAGATAGTATGAAAATCGAGGCATACGTAGTAATAGAAAACTAAGAATGAGAAACAAAAAATTAGTAAAGTAAAAAAAATAATCAAAAATAATACTAATACCACTAACTGGAGAGACTGAAAGGGAACTCTTTCGGGAGGGATTCCTATGGGATCTCAACTTATGATCAGGATTGTTATTTCCTATATTAAAGTTAGTAAATCAAAAACAATAAAGATATAAATAATAAAATAGTGTCCAAGTCCACAGAATTCACTGTGTGTCGTTAAAGAATTTAATCCCCTCATTGTACTCGAGATTATAGATTATTTCCTCCCAAGATAAAACGGATAGACCATTAAAGAAGTAGCGGTTCCTCAAACTTCTTCAATTACAGCGAACTCAGAAAGCAACAACGTAATCACACAAATACACAACTTTGTTTGTAAGAAAATATATGCAGAAGAGGGAGAAATTTCGATGATCAAAACTGAGAGGAGACCTCTCTATTTATAGCCAACAAGGTTTCTTTTGAGAAGGAAAGTGTCTGTTCGGAAGGAACAAGTCCTTTCTGAATCTGTGAAGGGAAATATCTGTTCGGAAGGAATAGATCCCTTTCGAATCCGTGAATTTCAAATTCCGTTTATTAGTTAATTCATTAATTATTTAATTCCACAAATTTAATTAATTCAATTAATCCGCGAATTAATTAATTTAATCAATAATTCCGAATTAGTACTGAATTAATAGTAAGAAAAAAAATCAATTAATGAGATTAATAAATAAATTTTGTCAAAAAAATTATCAATCAATCACTTGCCAAAGCTGAAGCTGAAGCCACGCGAGCAACAACGACAATGCGAGGGGGCACTGTCTCACTCCGGGAGGGTACCCTAGACGTGACCGGCACTCGAAAGCCATTTTTGACCTTCAAGTGAACCACCTGATTCAGTCACACTATCATTCAATCACGTTCACTCAAAGGAGGGTTCAATCATAACATACGATTCATAATATAAGGGCCGAGGGCCAATCACTAACAACTCATCAAAGCAAATATAATAAGACTTCTCAAAAGTAGCAGTCCAACCTTCCCACACTCTAGTCTATGAAGCCTCTATCAAATTCTAGAAGGTGCCGATAACAAGTCCATGCTACCAAAAATCAAAATAAAGGAAACGACAACAAAACTATACAAGAAGCTCAACATCCTTCGGAAACTAAGAGGACTCACCAACTAGCTGGGAGTGTATGTGGATCTTCAATAGAGCGCCGGTTGATGATCTCTAGTACCTGTCTCTGCATCATGAAACAATGCAGGCCAAATGGCGTCAGTACATGAAATGTACGAGTATGTAAAATGGTCGGATGAAACAAACATCAAGAAAACATCAATATCAACTCAGGATCTCAACTCATATATATGTACATAACAATTCACTCAAGTGTCCAAAGTCTAACAAGAAATGGTTTAGACGGGACCAATCACAAGCCGCTCAACTCAACTGACTCGGAGTACTATCAAGACCTAAATGGGAGTTTCTCTTATCCGACAACCATCACCTATGAGCCAGTGATAGTACAACAATCAGACGTTGTTGCCACGTCCGTCCATGCCTTTCTAGGGCATGAACGCCTCCCTAATCATGGATACCATCGATTAGTCAAGTCCTATCATTTCAGGACAATAAAATGGGAAATATCCGACTTTAACGGTTCGATCCCACAGGAAGCATCCGACTTTAACGGTTCCATCCCTACCTACGTTGGCGGCGTAGTTTCTGGGGTTCGAGTATGGACTATACTCTTACCTGCTTCGGTGCTCAATACTCCTCCCATGACTCCATGCTTATAAGACTCCCTCCAATCATCTCAAACAAGCCCTCACGACTAGTTTCATATGGGACATTGCCAACTCATCAACTCTATTCTCATTTCAACTCAATTAAGTCATAATGACAAGTTCCATTTAGGACCTCGCCCACTCGTCAATTCTATCCTCCAATCAACTCAATCAAGCCTCATTTAGATTTATAACCTCTCCTTAGGACTCATCACAACTCTAGGGCTTTAACCCAATAATTCAAGTAGAATAGCACATTCAAGAAAATTGACTTATGCAACATAATCACATGGTTAAAGAGATCAATAAAACATAATAACAAGTCATAACCATCAACTCATACTAACATGAAGGTTTTAGGAACTTCTTAGCTCAACAACATCAACACCAATAAAGTCAAATTAATAGGAGACAAAACTCATTCAAACATAAACCATACTAAGAAACTCCATTCTCATGGACCTCTAACCTCAAAGCAAGAGTAGGGCACATGGGTGGACTCAACCCATATTTTGGATAGCCTTACATACCTTAGTGAAGACTTGAAAAAAACCTTGATATTGGGTCTTCAATGGAAACTTGAAGTCTTGAAGCTCCTAGAACAAATCTTTGTTGGAAATGGAGAAGAAGATGAAGAAGATGAAGAGAGAATCCTCTAGGGCTTTTAGAGAGAGAGAGTGGCTAAAAATTATGTTCCCAAATGCTCAAGGATGACATATATATAATTTGGGAAAATTCCCAAATTGCCCCTTCTCAAAAGTTCTGAAAATAGGCTAAAACGCTCCTGGAGCGATAGTGGCGCGTCGCGCCATTGCAGCGCCAGGTCGATTACGCCTAAAACCTGCACATCTGTTAGTGGCGCGCCGCACCAAGGACCAAACTACTGAGGCACATTCTTGGCACGATAGTGGCGCATCGCGCCCTTACAGCGCCAAGGCCATATTTTCTGGGTTCTGGAAATTTGGCCTAAAAAACCCTGCACACCTCGTAGTGGCGCGCCGCGCCAGGGACCAAACTACTGAGGCATGTTCTTGGCGCGAGAGTGGCGCATCGCGCCACTGTGGCGCCAAGCCCAGTTTTCCAGCAAATGCAACCCAGGCCTAAAATCCATGCTGTGCTAGTTCATCTTAGGACGGTCATATCTTTCGACTCCGGACTCCAAAAATTACATTCTTAGTGGCATTGGAAAGAAGACTCGACGACCTTTAATTTAATAGGTTATGGGCCACCCAGATTGTCGCCTGTCAAAAGATAGGGTCGTTAGAAGTCGACCCCTTCACGAACTCATCCTAAAACTTAGCCACGACGAACCTTTTGGACTTAGCTTGGTCCTAGGGGTCCTTTATGACCCCACATAACCTCTAACGCTGCTCAATTTCTCAAAGACTCGTCTTAACTTATGTAAATGCCCCATCATACTCGAGTTCGACCCTACCCGAATACAAGAAAGGTCCAAATCTTAGGGAAAAATTTTGAGGGGTGTTACATTATCTCCCCCTTGGGATCATTCGTCGTCGAATGATGAGTGACCAAGAATGGACTCGGGGTACAAATCAAAATCAGAATTTAGTCAATCAACCAATCAATTTCTCAAACAAATTACCAATCAAACTCATAATACACAAACGAATTCAAGTCAAGGAAAGGGACATTACCTTCAACATTCTCATCGTTAGACACGAATAGATGTGGATATTTAGATTTCATGGCTTCCTCCGCCTCCCATGTGGCTTCCTCAACAAATTGGTTTCTCCACAGGACTTTGACTGAGGCGATCATTTTGTTCCTTAATTTGTGAATTTGGCGATCAAGAATTTAGACCGGAACCTCTTCATAGGATAAGCTATCCTTAACTCCACTACTATAAATAGGGACTACCAACGAGGGATTGCCTAAGCACTTCTTCAACATCGAAACGTGGAATACTGGATGAATAGAGGCTAGCTCTGAGGGTAACTCCAACTCATAAGCAATATTCCCAATCCGTCTCGTAATCTGGTAAGGACCAATATATCGAGGACTAAGCTTCCCCTTCTTTCCAAATCTCATGACGCCCTTCATGGGTGACACCTTCAAGTATACCCAATCAGCCACCTCAAACTCCAAGTCTCTCCTCCTCATATCGGTGTAAGATTTTTGGCGGCTTTGGGCTGTCTTTAGCCTATCTTGAATAACTCTCACCTTTTCCATGGCTTGGTGAACAAAATCGGGCCCAATCAACTCAACTTCACCAACCTCAAACCATCCAATTGGTGATCTACACCCCCTCCCATACAAAGCTTCATAAGAAGCCATTTGAATGCTTGCATGATAGCTATTATTATATGCAAACTCCTTCACAAATGAAGAAATTAGAATTCTTTCTCATCTTTCATTCGTGTGCAGTAAGCAGGTCTTCGCCAATATCATTTTTGGTTCATTCATGAATGCAGGAGGAATTTCCTAACAAATCAAAGTCGCACGATTAGCAAAAGTCAGTTGGAAGTAGAAATGGCAATGGGGCGGGAGTAGGGACAGGGAAAAAGCTTAACAGGACACGGGGGGGAAGGGGACAATATAACAACAACATCTGACTACCCTCTCAATCCCAAATAAGTTAGTATCGGCTATATGAATCCTCATTTCGTCCCCTAAGCTCATATGAGTCTAAGAACCTATACTCAACTATTAGCTATCACCTATATGATCTTTTTCTTCCGTTGTGTCATATCTTTAGTTAAGTCTTTATTGATACCAAACAATTGCAGGTCTTTTGAGACACTTCCTTCCGTGTAATTTTGGCCCATCCTGGCTTGACCCCTTTTAACACCTCTACTTTCCATAGTTTCACACCTACATAGTAGTGTATCTATAGGTCCATGCAGAATATGTCCAAACTATTGGGTTATAGTGTGGTGTGAATGGGAAATAAAAATTGGGAAATGTGGGAGAACCAAGTGAAGAAAAAATGAAAAGTCATTTCTCTCTCATTGATAGAAGAAAGGAAAAATCTTGTTCTTATATTAGGAAATACTTTCTTTAGCTCTTAAAGGATTAAATAGAGAGTGCCCCCTCACTTGGCTTCGACTTCGGCTAATGATTGATTGATAATTTTTTAGAGAAAATTTATTTATCAATCTCATTAATGAATTTATTTTTTCTTTAATATTAATCCGCTGAAGTATTAATTAATTAATTAACGGAATTAAATAATAAGCAAAACAAAATTAATTTTTTGAAAAGGAACTGTTCCTTCCGAATAGAAATTTCCCTTCGCAGATTTGAAAAGGACTTGTTCCTTCCGAATAGATATTTTTCTTCACGGATTCGAAAAGGAATTGTTCCTTCCGAACAGATATTTCCCTTTCCAAAAGACACCATGCCTATTCTGAACAGGTTAGACTGTTCTGAATAGGTGAGTCTGCACCCCTTGTTGGCTATAAATAGAGAGGCTTTCTCTCAGTTTTCAACATCAAATTTCTATCTCTTCTATATATATTCTTACAAACAAAGTTATGTCTTTGTGTGATTCGTTGCTGCTTTTTGAGTTTGCTGAAATTATCGAAGTTTGAAGTACCACTACTTCTTTAATGTTCTGTCCATTTTATCCTGGGAGAAAATAATCCATAAGCTCAGATACAGTGAGGGGATTAAATTTCTTAAAGACACACAGTGTATTCTGTGGACTCGGATACTATTTTTCTTTTCATCTTAATTGTTTCTGGTTTAATAACTTTAAATACAGGAGTAACAAGCTTAAGGAATTTAATATATTTTTCTGCATTTGAGGTGTCATGCCCCGGGAGGGTACCCTAGATGTAACCGACACTTGAAAGCATTTCTGACCTTCAAGCAAACCACCTAGCTCTATCACTCCATCATTCAGTCAAATATTCTCAACGGAAGGCTCAATTATAATATGTTATTTACAATATAGGGGCCGAAGGACAAATATGTTTAACTCAACAAAATAAGTATAATAGAACTCCCCAAAATAACAGTCCAAACTCCCCACACTCTAGTCTATGAAGCCTCTATCAAAGTCTGAGAGGTGCCAATGACAATCCTATGGTTACCAACAATTAAGATGAAGGAAACAACAACAACAAAACCATACAAGGAAGCTTAACATCCTCCGGAAGCTAGGAGGACTCACCAACTAGCCGGGAGTGTATGTGGATCTTCAATGAAGCACCGATTGATGATCTCTGGTACCTATATCTACATCATGAAACGATGCAAGGCAAATGGCATCAGTAAATGGAATGTACGAGTATGTAAAATGGCCAGATAAAACAACATCAAGGAAACATCAACATCAACTCAGGGTCTCAACTCATACATACATGACAACTCACTCAAGTGTCCTAAGTCTAACAAGAATAGTTTAGACGGGACTAATTCATAAGCCTCTCAACTCAACTGACTCGGAGTACTATCAAGACCTAACTGGGAGTTTCTCTTATCCGACAACCATCACCTATGAGCCGGTGATAGTACAACAATCAGACGTTGTTGGCATGTCTGTCCATACCTTGCCAGGGCATGAACGCCTTCCTAATCATGGATACCATCGATTATTCAAGTCCTATTATTTGAGGACAAATAAATGGGAAACATCCGACTTTAACGGTTCGATCCCATGGGAAGCATCCGATTTTAACGGTTCCATCCCTACCTACGTTGGTGGTGTAGTTCCTGGGGTTTGAGTACGGACTATTCTCTCGCCCGCCTCGGTGACCGATACTCCTCCCATGACTCTATGCTCATAAGACTCCCTCCAATCATCTCAAACAAGCCCTCACGGCTAGTTTCATGTGGGACATTGTCAACTCATCAATTCTATTCTCATTTCAACTCAATTAAGTCATAATGGCAAGTTCCATTTAGGACCTCGTCCACTCGTCAATTCTATCCTCCAATTAACTCAATCAAGCCTCATTTAGATAAGCCTTTATGATACCTCCTCAAGAATCATCACAACTCTATGACTTTAGCTCAACAACACAAGTAGAATAACACATTTAAGAAAATTGACTTAAGCAACATAGTTACTTGGCTAAAGAGATCAACAAAACATAATAACAAGTCATCTGCATCAACTCATACAAACATGAAGGTTTTAGGAACTTCTTAGCTCAACAACATCAACACATATAGCATTAATTAAATAGGGCACAAAACTCATTCAAACATAAACCATACCAAGAAACTCCATTTTCATGGACATCTAACCTCAAGCAAGAGTAGGGCACATGGATGGACTCAACCCATGTTTTGGATAGCCTTACATACCTTAGAATAGACTCTTGAAGAAACCTTGTTGTTGGGTCTTCAATGGAAAGCTTGAAGTCTTGAAGCTCTTGGAACAATCTCTTGGTGGAAATGGAGAAGAAGAAGAAGAGAGAGAGAGAAGCTCCTAGGGCTTTTAGAGAGAGAGTGAGGTTGTAAAATGTGTTCCCAAAAGACCAAAGGTAATACATATATAATTTAGGTATGTTCTCAAATTGCCCCTCCTCAAAAGTTCTGAAAATAGGCCAAAAATACACCTGGCGCGATAGTGGCGCATCGCGCCATTGCAGCGCCAGACTGATTACGCCTAAAACCTGCACACCTCGCAGTGGCGCACCGCGCCAAGGAACAAACTACTGAGGCATGTTTTTTGGAGCGATAGTGGCGCATCGCGCCCTTACAGCGCCAAGGCCAATATTTTCTGGGTTCTGGAAATTGGCTTGAAAACCCTGCACACCTTTTAGTGGCGAGCCGCGCCAGATCCCAAACTACTGAGGCATGTTTCTGGCGTGATAGTGGCGCATCGCGCCACTGCGGCACCAAGCCCAGATTTCCAGTAGTTGAACCCCAGGCCTGAAATTCCTGCTGTGCTAGTTCATCTTAGGATGATCATATCTTTCGACTCCGAACTCCAAAAATTACATTCTTAGTGGCGTTGGAAAGAAGAATCGACGACCATTAATTTAATAGGTCGTGGGCCACCCAGATCGTCATATATCAAAACATAGGGTCATTAAAAGTCAACCCCTCATGCAAACTCCTCCTCAAACTTAGCCATGACGAATCTTTTTGGTCTTAGCTCAATCCTAGGGGTCTTCTGTTACCCCACATCACCTCCAACACTCCTCAATTACTTGGGGACTCATCTCAACTCAATCACACACTTCTAAATAATTGGGTTCGACCCGGTACGATACAAGAAGGGTCCGAATCCTAGGGAAGAATTTTTGAGGGGTGTTACATTATCTCCCCATTGGGATCATTCGTCCTCGAATGACGAGTAACCAAGAATGGAATCGGAGTACAAATCACAATCAGAATTCAGTCAATCAATCAATCAAATTCTCAATCAATTATCAATCAAGACTCAAAATGCACAAATGAATTCAAGTCAAGGAAATGGGCATTACCTTCAACATTCTCATCGGTAGGCACGAATAGATATGGATATTTAGATTTCATGGCTTCCTCCGCTTCCCATGTAGCTTCCTCAACAAATTGGTTCTTCCAAAGGACCTTGACTGAGGCGACCTCTTTGTTCCTCAATTTACGAATTTGGCGATCAAGAATTTGGATCGGAACCTCTTTATAGGATAAGTTATCCTTAACTCCAATGCTATCAGTGGAGACTACCAACGAGGGATCGCCTAAGCACTTTTTCAACATTGAAACATGGAATACCGGATGAATAGAGGCTAGCTGTGAGGGTAACTCCAACTCATAGGCAACACTCCCAATCCGCCTCAAGATCTGGTAAGGACCAATATATCGAGGACTAAGCTTCCCCTTCTTTCCAAACCTCATGACACCTTTCATGGGTGACACTTTCAAGTATACTTAATCACCCACCTCAAACTCCAAGTCTCTCCTCCTCACGTCGGTGTAAGATTTTTGGCGGCTTTGGGCTGTCTTTAGCCTCTCTTGAATGACTCGCACCTTCTCCATGGCTTGATGAACAAAATTGGGCCCAATCAACTCGGTCCCACCAACTTCGAACCACCCAATGAGCGATCTACACCTCTTACCATATAAGGCTTCATAGGGGACCATTTGAATTCTTGCATGATAACAATTGTTATATGCAAACTCTATGAGAGGTAAGTGATCATATCTTCCAACGTCTAAATGGTGCGCTCTGCTTGGCCATCTGTCTGGGGGTGGAAAGCCGTAGTCAAGTTCACCTTCGAACCCAGTCCCTTTTAAAAGGATTTTCAAAATTGGGAAGTGAATTGAGTTCCTCTATCTGAGATGATAGACAAGGGAACCCCATGCAGTCTGACGATCTCACGAATGTACAACCTTGCATAATCCTCTGTGGTATCAGTAGTCTTAACCGCCAAGAAGTGAGTTTATTTCGTCATTCTATCCACAATCACCCAAATAGAATCGTGTTTCTTTTGGGACCTCGGCAAGCCTGTAATAAAGTCCATGTTGATCATCTCCCACTTCCATTTCGGAATTTCTATGTTTTGGGCTAAACCATATGGTCTTTGATGCTCCACCTTCACCTATTGGCAATTCGGGCATTTAGAAACAAATTCCGTAACATCCCTCTTCATCCCACTCCACCAATAGATTTCCCTCAAGTCATGATACATTTTCGTAGAGCCTGGATGAATAGAGTACCAGGAATTATACACTTCGTCCATAATCCTTTCTCGAACATCATCGACATCAGGTACACACAATCTACTTTGGTACCTCAACACACCATCTCCCCCTTTGGTGAAAACCATCACCCCTTATTTGTGAACAACTCCCTTCAAATTGAGGAGGATGGGATCTTGGTCTTGTTTCTCCTTTACCTCTGCCACAAGTGAGGATGTAGACCCATCCTGAACGGTAACTCCGCCTTCGTTGTTCTCTTCCAGGCGGACTCCCAATCGGGCTAATCTATGTACCTCCTTTGCCAGTTCCCTCCTTCCCTCTTCTACATGGGTAGTTCTACCCATAGACAACCTGCTAAGAGCATCAGCAATAATATTAGCTTTACCTGGATGGTAGATGATGCTCATATCATAGTCCTTGAGTAGCTCGAGCCATCTCCTTTGCCTCAGGTTGAGTTCCTTCTGGCTAAAGACGTATCGTAAGCTCTTGTGATCAGTGAACACATCAACATGCACTCCGTACAAGTAGTGGCGCCAAATTTTAAGCGCAAACACCACGGTTGCCAGCTTGAGGTCATGAGTTGTGTAGTTTCGCTCATGAACCTTAATTTGTCTTGAAGCATAGGCTATCACCTTCCCCCTCTGCATCAATACGCAACCCAAACCAATTCTGGATGCATCACAGTAGACCACAAAGCCCTTTGTTCCATCGGGCAAGGTCAGGACAAGAGCAGTGGTTAGCTTGGCCTTTAGTTTCTGGAAACTCTCCTCACAAGCATCGGACCATTGGAACTTAGCCTTCTTTTGAGTCAGCTTAGTCAATGGTGAGGATATGGATGAGAATCCCTCTACAAACCTTCGATAATAGCCAGCCAGACCCAAGAAGCTTCTTATCTCTATCGGGGATGTGGGTCTGGGCCAATTCTTCACAGCTTCAATCTTCTAGGCATCAACCTAAATACCGTCTCTAGATACAATGTGACCTAAGAAGGCCACTGATGCAAGCCAAAATTCACATTTAGAGAATTTTGCATACAATACCTGGTCTCTCAAAGTTTGTAAAACGATTTTAAGATGATAGGCGTGCTCCTCTTCATTCTTGGAGTAGACCAGAATATCATCTATGAATACAATTAAAAACATATCAAGATATGGTTTAAACACCCGGTTCATGAGATCCATAAAAGTTGCGGGAGCATTAGTCAACCCAAAGGACATGACCAAAAATTCAAAGTGGCCATAACGAGTCCGAAAAGCAGTCTTCGGAATATCACATTCCCTCACCTTCAACTGATGTAGCCGGATCTCAAGTCTATCTTTGAAAAACAAGTGGCACCCTGAAGTTGATCAAATAAATCATCTATTCTGGGGAGAGGGTATTTGTTCTTTACGGTGACCTTGTTCAGCTGTCTGTAGTCAATACACATTATAAGGGACCCATCTTTCTTCCTCACAAATAGGACCGGAGCTCCCCATGGTGAGATGCTCGGCCTAATGAATCTCTTATCTAACAAGTCCTTCAACTGCTCCTTCAACTCTTTCAACTCAGCTGGGGCCATTCTATAAGGAGGAATTGAGATAGGCTGGGTATCAGGAAGAATATCAATCCCAAAGTCAATCTCCTTGTCAGGAGGGACTCTAGGCAGATCTTCAAGAAAGACATCCAGAAACTCATTGACAATCGAAACTGACTCAAAGGATGGAGACTCAACATTGTCATCTTTCACTCGCACAAGGTGATAGATACACCCTTTTGAGATTAGCTTCCTGGCCCTAAGGTAAGAAATAAACCTACCCTTAGGCGTGACAGGACTCCCTTTCCACTTTATGACTGCCTCATTTGGGAATTTGAACTTGACAATCCGAGTCCTACAATCAATAGAGGCGTAACAGACATAAAGCCAGTCCATGCCAAGGATCAAATTGAAATCCACCATGTCCAACTCAACCAAGTTAGCCAAGGTATCCTTGTGATGAATTGACACAGTGCAATCTCTATAGACTCTCTCAGCTAAGATAGAATCACCGACATGAGTAGCTACACTAAAAGGCTCAAGAAGACATTCGGGAATTTTATTGAATTTACTAGCCACGTAAGGAGTCACAAAAGATAGTGTGGTACCCGGATCCATCAAAACATAGCAATCAAGAGAAGAGACTCGAATCATACCCTTCACGACGTTTGGAGAGTTCTTTTGATCTTGACGACTACCCATGGCGTATAAACAGTTTGTACCTCCGCTGGTGCCTGGAGTAGTGCCCCTCTGATTACCTCTAGCCGGCGGTGCGGTGGCATAATGCTGAACTCTATCTCCCCCTATTGGATACTCCCTCTAAAAATGGTACATTTGGCCGTATTTATAACAACCAACCCTTCCCGCTCTGCATTCTCCCAAGTGGAGCCTACCACACTTGCCGCATGGTGGCTTCCCTCTCGAGCCTTGACTTACACTGGCATGGGATTGAGAACCCTGGGGTCTAAGATTTTGGCAACTCTGTCCCTGCCGATCATACCTGTTCTGCGGCATAGGTGCACTGGCGGTGGATGAGGCATAGTTGGAAGGCCTCTTCTGGAAGAAGGACCTGTGGCCCTTGGCCTGCCTCGGTTCACTCTTATGGCCTGCTGATTTTACCTTCCTGCTCAGGTGCTCTTCTTTGTCATTTTTTTCTCCTCCTCTACCTGTTGAGCATACACCATTAATCTGGAAATATCCATATCCGAGATCAACAATGCTGCTTTGCATTCCTTCTTCACATGCCTCCCTAATCCGGAGATGAACTTCCTCATCTTTGACCTCATATCTGGGATCATTTCTGGAGCATACCTGGACAGATGGATAAATTTCAGTCTATACTCATTAACTGTCATACCCTCGAGTTTCAGATTTACAAACTTCTCCATTTTTGCTTCCCTCAGTTCTCGGGGAAAAAAGTGGTCAAGAAAGGCCCCTTCACATTCATCCTACCTAGCAGGTTCAACATCCTCACCCCTACCTTGCTCCCATTGGTTATACCAGACGTTTGCCACATCCTTGAGTTGATAGGACACTAACTCAACCCCCTCAACCTCCGTAGCATGCATAGCTTTCAGGATTTTCCACATCTCCTCAATAAAATTTTGGGGGTCTTCATTAACCTTAGAACCCGTGAATGCTGGCGGATTCATCCTCAGAAAGTCTCTAATCCTAGTGGCAGCAGATGGCTCTTGGGAACTAGAGCTAAGAGTCAGCGAACTCTGGTTACTATTTTGGGCAGCTATTAGTTACGTGAGCATTGCAATTTCCCCTCGAAATTCTGCCTCTGATATGGTTGCAGGCAGAGTAAAAGTCACTTGGGGCGCCTCCGCATACCTCGCAGGTCGGCCTTTAGCCCTTGCCGGACGTACCTCAGACCGAGGCATCTCTGCATTTTCGGTATTTCTCTGGATGACAGTACGTTTTGGAGGCATTATCTATAACGTATAAATGCACGGATTAGAAAGGAAGTTTTATAGGGTTTAACTCTATCGCATGAATTGCAAAGTATGAAAGAAGTGAAACAATTCCTAATGTCCTATAGCCTCCTACTTATAAGTGTGGTGCACAACACACCCATACACAAGACTCTACTAGACACGGCTTCATAGACTCCCTAGGACACTTGAACTCTATGCTCTGATACCATGTTTGTCACGCCCCGGGAGGGTACCCTAGATGTAACCGACACTTGAAAGCATTTCTGACCTTCAAGCAAACCACCTAGCTCTATCACTCCATCATTCAGTCAAATATTCTCAACGGAAGGCTCAATTATAATATGTTATTTACAATATAGGGGCCGAAGGACAAATATGTTTAACTCAACAAAATAAGTATAATAGAACTCCCCAAAATAACAGTCCAAACTCCCCACACTCTAGTCTATGAAGCCTCTATCAAAGTCTGAGAGGTGCCAATGACAATCCTATGGTTACCAACAATTAAGATGAAGGAAACAACAACAACAAAACCATACAAGGAAGCTTAACATCCTCCGGAAGCTAGGAGGACTCACCAACTAGCCGGGAGTGTATGTAGATCTTCAATGAAGCGCCGGTTGATGATCTCTGGTACCTGTCTCTGCATCATGAAATGATGCAGGCCAACTGGCGTCAGTACATGGAATGTACAAGTATGTAAAATGGCCGGATGAAACAACATCAAGGAAACATCAACATCAACTCAGGGTCTCAACTCATACATACATGACAACTCACTCAAGTGTCCTAAGTCTAACAAGAATAATTTAGACGGGACTAATTCATAAGCCTCTCAACTCAACTAACTCGGAGTACTATCAAGACCTAACTGGGAGTTTCTCTTATCTGACAACCATCACCTATGAGCCGTGATAGTACAACAATCAGACGTTGTTGCCACGTCCGTCCATACCTTGCTAGGGCATGAACGCCTCCCTAATCATGGATACCATCGATTAGTCAAGTCCTATCATTTCAGGACAAATAAATGGGAAATATCCGACTTTAACGGTTCGATCCCATGGAAAGCATCCGACTTTAACGGTTCCATCCCTACCTACGTTGGCGGCGTAGTTCCTGGAGTTTGAGTACGGACTATACTCTCACCTGCCTCGGTGCTCGGTACTCCTCCATGACTCTATGCTCATAAGACTCCCTCCAATCATCTCAAACAAACCCTCATGGCTAGTTTCATGTGGGACATTGCCAACTCATCAACTCTATTCTCATTTCAACTCAATTAAGTCATAATGGCAAGTTCCATTTAGGACCTCGTCCACTCGTCAATTCTATCGTCCAATTAATTCAATCAAGCCTCATTTAGATAAGCCTTTATGATACCTCCTCAAGACTCATCACAACTCTATGACTTTAGCTCAACAACACAAGTAGAATAGTACATTTAAGGAAATTGACTTAAGCAACATAGTTACCTGGCTAAAGAGATCAACAAAACATAATAACAAGTCATCTCCATCAAATCATACAAACATGAAGGTTTTAGGAACTTCTTAGCTCAACAACATCAACACATATAGCATTAATTAAATAGGGCACAAAACTCATTCAAACATAAACCATACCAAGAAACTCCATTTTCATGGACATCTAACCTCAAGCAAGAGTAGGGCACATGAGTGGACTCAACCCATGTTTTGGATAGCCTTACATACCTTAGAATAGACTCTTGAAGAAACCTTGTTGTTGGGTCTTCAATGGAAAGCTTGAAGTCTTGAAGCTCTTGGAACAATCTCTTGGTGGAAATGGAGAAGAAGAAGAAGAAGAGAGAGTGAGAGAAGCTCCTAGGGCTTTTAGAGAGAGAGTGAGGCTGTAAAATGTGTTCCCAAAAGACCAAGGGTAATACATATATAATTTGGGTAAGTTCCCAAATTGCCCCTCCTCAAAAGTTCTGAAAATAGGCCAAAAATGCACCTGGCGCGATAGTGGCGCATCACGCCATTGCAGCGCCAGGCTAATTACGCCTAAAACCTGCACACCTCGCAGTGGCGCGCCGCGCCAAGGACCAAACTACTGAGGTATGTTTCTGGAGCGATAGTGGCGCGTCGCGCCCTTACAGCGCCACGGCCAATATTTTCTGGGTTTTGGAAATTGGCTTGAAAACCCTGCACACCTTTTAGTGGCGCGCCGCGCCGGAGCCCAAACTACTGAGGCATGTTTCTGGTGCGATAGTAGCGCATCGCGCCACTGTGGCGCCAAGCCCAGATTTCCAGTAGTTGAACCCCAGGCCCGAAATTCCTGCTGTGCTAGTTTATCTTAGGATCGTCATATCTTTCGACTCCGAACTCCAAAAATTACATTCTTGGTGGCGTTGGAAAGAAGACTCGATGAACATTAATTTAATAGGTCGTGGGCCACCTAGATCGTCATATATCAAAACATAGGGTCTTTAGAAGTCAACCCCTCATGCAAACTCCTCTTCAAACTTAGCCACGACGAACCTTTTTGGTCTTAGCTCGATCCTAGGGGTCCTCCATGACCCCACATCACCTCCAACACTCCTCAATTACTCGAGGACTCATCTCAACTCAAGCACACATTTCTAAATAATTGGATTTGACCCGACACGATACAAGAAGGGTCCGAATCCTAGGGAAGAATTTTTTAGGGGTGTTACATGAGGTTTCTGGAGATTAAAAACATTTTTGGTTTTCTACTCTGTCTGAATCTAATACTGATTCGAAGAATATAAAAACTTCATCAGTATTCAAGGTTAATTCGGTTAACGATTGAATGAATATAAAAAATTAATCGTTAAACTAGAAACAAGTTGTATATTTCTGCTTCATCTTATATTCTGTTTGGGGGCTGAAGACTAAAATCGAAGACTTTTTACTCCACTGATTAACTTGGTTCGAAGAAATAAAATCTTCATCAAGTTAATTAAGTTTTTTGTTTTTCTCAGTTCGAAGAATAGAAAAACTTCATCTGGTTGAACAAAAATTCTTGTTTGGTCATTCTGTTGTTGAATACTATTTTTTTGTCAAACAAAATAGGAAATACAAATGTATCCAGTTTTGAATCATACTATTTCGAGGACTCAGCTTTTCACATTGAATAACAGCCTTCACTCTCTAGTATAAAAGAAGCTACTCAAAAATGCATAGTTAAATTTCATGTGAAATCGACGACTATCAGATGCCCCATATCTTATTAAGTGTTTTCATTCTCACAAATGAAAACTGATCTTTACGAACGAATGATTTTCTCTTCGTTGTTTATATAGTCACAGGACATAAGTTCAATGAAAGAAGTAATGTCATGGGACATAAGTTCAATGACAGAAGTAATGTCATAGGACATGAGTTCAGTAACAAAAGTTATGTCCCTAGACAAAATTCTCTACTACATACTGAACTTATTATTCCTCGAGGGCAATGATTCTCTACTTAGTTCTATCCTTCGAAATAGGTAATTATATCATAGTTAAAGGTACTTTGCACCATAAATTTTCTTTAAATGAGCAGGATGGGCAGAAATTAAATATTTGTCCCTCTTTTGGGGATTGAACACAACAATCCAGTGCCACTTTCACGATTGATGCCACAAAATGTCATGTGATTCATGAGTTTGAGAGTATTGGACCTCATTTGACAAACGAAAACAACTGATATTTACGAGCGAATGATTTTCCCTTGTTTGTTTTTGTAGTCAGTTGCAAGCACTCACTCAGGTATGAAATCTATCCTTTATATTCAAGGATTCAATTACTGAAATACCACATGATATGTTGCTCACAAAAATGTTTGATGTTTTGCCTCAGTGAATTTGGTTTAAATTGTTAGCGTTTCTACTAAGTCTCAGGTGTTACTCTAATTAGGGTGTGCCTTAGTGTTGGATTCCCCAGCGTTGGTGCTTACTCTACTTTGAGACAACATAAAAAGAAATACTAATCTTAGATTTATTCGCTCATCAACAAGCTAACCTCTTGATTCTTCCCTTCAAATATTAATGAGGTGGGCCGGAATGAGAGTGCCTAACTTATTATATACAGATACAGATATTCCCTATCATTCTAATCTTGATATAGTTTCAATAGGAATATTCTTTGATTCTCTTATGGTGTGTTAGTATATTCTTTTTATTTTTCTACAAGGATAGATAGCTATTATAACAACAAACTACCTAGTTAGCTAAATGCCAGATCCGCATGGTGAACTTCATCGAAAAGGGCATTCGATCTCTCTTTTATATGTTACTTGTCTATTTGTATTCATATTGTTAATTTAACCAAAAAAAAAATTCTGCTTCAACATGATTAATCTGGTTTTAGTTATTCAATTTATATTCGGAAAAAGAGCCTAAAATATCATCGAACTATTGAAAATGGTACAAAATGCCTATCATTCATCTATTGAACCTAAAATGTCCTTGACATCCAGCTTTAGGTCCAAAAATGACCTTTTCTTTAACGGAAAGGGCATGAGAGACATTTTTGTACAATTTTCAATAGTTCAAGAGAATTTTAGGCCCTTTTCCTATTTATATTTACACTTTCTTCATTGAAGGCTCTGTAGAACTCTAATTTTGAATTTAATATTATTACTAGTAATTTTGTGGATAGAACTTCTAATTTGTAAGGATTTAACTCAAATAAACTAAGCGAATCACCAAAGCGAAATTTGGATGTGAAGGCTTTCTCTATCGGTGCAAAAATTAGTAGGAAAATGGTATGGCTAGTAACCGGTACTTTTGAGACTTTAAATAGGATATTAGCTGTGGGAGAGCTAGAAATTTCGTTCAAACTTTTAAAAGAGTAAATATTTTTTGTAGTTGAGTAGATGCATAAATTATTATTTTTCTACTCGTGTGGGTGCATGCAGTTGGCTAAGGGTGAGTGTTATACCCCATTTTAACTCGAGGTCAAACGGTGTACAACATATTAGTGATTCTAAATTATTTAACTTAAAGAGTTGCCGCCTAATTATTTTTTAAGATAAATTAGGACACCTAAATATTTAACTAATGTAATGCTAAAATTAACTCCATTTAATGGTCTACTTAACTTATATGATTCTAGGTAAGGGTTCTAGTTATCCTATAGGGAAAGGGTTAAGCATCTTTTAAGATTCATTTTTAAAAAAAAATACCTGCCAAACCTAGGTTAATTATTTAAAGCTAAAAAGTGTTAAGGAATTAAAAAAAATTGAAGAGATAAGTCGGAAAAAACATTTAATTTTGGAATCGTTGGCATACTTAAAACTTAAAAATAAAATGAGCATTTTACTGTAGCTAACGTAAGACTTGTTTTACTTTAGAAGTGGGACTTGAAAATAATCACTTAATTGAAACAATTTTGAAAAAAAATTAATCTAAGATCCATATTAAAAAGTAATTTAATATCAAAATTCTGCTCATAGATTAAACATAGTTTGAAAATTTTTTTTTAATAAGAATTCAATACTAATTTGAGCTAAAACGAAAAGGTTGATTCCCTTTTTTTAAAAAAAAAAATCTTTCTCAAAAAAAATAATAATAAAGCTACTGCATTGGAAGAAATTTATTAATAACTAAATAAGGTCCCCAAACCCAACCGTCTATCTCATGTTAATTATTATGATTTTAAACTAGAATATACCTAAATCACACAAACAAGTTTAACATGTAAAAAAAGAAAAAGAAAAAGAAAAAGAAAAAAGAGAAAAAAAAAACGTAAACAAATAATGCTAAAATGTGAGTTGTAGAAGATGATCCCAAACAGATTTGCTTGTTTTGTATTTGGGTAGTCTTAATATATCGTGGAGACTCTGTGTGGGGATATGATGGTGTTGAGTCATGGGACTCAAATTTGTGAGAGTCCCGAATTGAGACTCCATTTGCTCCTAAGTGTTCATGCAAAGAAAAGAGAGTGAAGAAATTAGTAAAACGATTCAATTTTCCATGATATTAAATAAAATAAATATAGAGTCAAGTAAAATTACGAACACAAAATACAAGAATACAAAATATGCAAAAGTTAAGCGTCGGGCAAGATACCCATCTTGAAATGCATGACTTTTAGACCAATACAAAAACAAATAAATAATAATACATATCTCTTAAGCATAAACTGGCAAATACTCATATTTAACTAAGGAAATTATCTTTCTACGACGTGAATGAAATTAAACAAAATCCATTCAGATTTTATACATACCAATCATTTAAAGTTTAAAAGAGAACTTATATATATATGCTATAACAGGAAAGAAATTTAAAGCTTCACATTTTGTACTTTGTGGGGTAGAGATATAAACAACAACAACAACAAAAAGCCCAGTATAATCCCACCATGTGGGGTCTAGGGAGGGTAGAGTATACGCAGATCTAACCCCCACCTTGAAAGGTAGGGAGACCATTTCCGAAAGACCCTCGTCTTCAAGAGAGGAAAATAAGATAAAAGGTCAGATAGGGACAAGCATATCGAAAACAAGATGAAAATAAGGAATAACAAAAGTGAGAAAGTCATGGTAGAATGGTACGGAAAGAAAGAGGCATTAACTACTATAAATAAATAAGATAATCAAAGTACAACGGCCCCACACCTATAAACAATAATAAAATGCAGAAATCAAATAGCAATAAACAATGAGCAGAACTACAACTACTATAGTGTAAAGGATGAGTCATCTAGCCTTTTATCCTAATCTGAGTCCTCCACAAAAGAAATTGTAGGGCGCTAATATGCCTACTAATAGGGCAGAATAACGAGACTATGTACTAGCCTTCTACCCTAATGTGGGTCCTCCACACCCTCCTATCTAAGGTCATGTCCTCGGTAAGCTGTAACTGCGCCATGTCCTATCTAATCATCTCTCCCCAATATTTCTTTGGCCTACCCCTACCTCTTCTGAAACTATCCATGGCCAACCTCTCACACCTCCTCACTGGGGCATCTGTGTCTCTCCTTTTCACATGGACAAACCATCTCAGTCGTATTTCCCGCATCTTGTCTTCCATCGAGGCCACTTCTACCTTGTCTCAAATAGCCTCATTTCTAATCTTGTCGCTCCTGGTATGCCCACACATCCATCTCAACGTTCTTATCTCGGCTACTTTCATCTTTTGAACGTGAGAGACCTTAACTGGCCAACACTCTGCCCCATATAACATAGCCGGTCTAACCACCACTTTATAGAACTTGCCCTTAAGTTGTGGTGGCACCTTCTTATCACATAGCACACCGGAAGCGAGCTTCTATTTCATCCACTCTGACCCAATATGATGTGTGACATCGTCGTCAATCTCTCCGCTTCCTTGCATGATAGACCCAAGATACTTGAAACTACTTTTCTTTTGGATGGCCTGGTCACCAAGCCTAACTTCCGCGCCAACCTCCTGAGGTGTCTCACTAAACTTGCACTCTAAGTACTCTGTCTTGGTCCTACTCAGCTTAAACCCTTTAGACTCCAGGGTATGTCTCCAATCCTCCAGCTTAGCATTAACTCTGCTACGAGTCTTATCGATCAGGAATATGTCGTCCGTAAAAAACATACACCATGGCATCACCTTGAATTTGTCGTGTCAATCCATCCATCACCAAGGCAAATAAAAATGGACTAAAGACTGATCCTTGATGCAACCCCATCACAATAGGAAAGTGCTCTGAGTCCCCTCTTACTGTCCTTACCCTGGTTTTGAAACGTTCATACATATCCTTGATCACTCTAATGTACGCCACAAGTACACCTTTAGCCTCCAAAAATCTTCATAGTATCTCTCGCGGAACTTTATCGTAAGCCTTTTCTAGATCGATGAATACCATATGAAAGTCCCTCTTTCTCTCCCTATACTGCTCCACCGGTCTCCTCATAAGATGGATGACTTCTATAGTTGAGCGTCCCAGCAAAAATCCAAATTGGTTCTCTGAGATAGACACGCCTCTCCCAACCCTCATCTCCACCACTCTTTCCCACACTTTCATAGTATGGCTTAGAAGCTTGATACTTCTATAGTTGTTGCAACTCTGGATATCCCCCTTGTTTTTGTATAGAGGGATCATTACGCTCGACCTCCATTCTTCATGCATCGTTGCTGTCCAAAAAATGACATTAAATAACCTAGTCAGCCACTCCAAACCTACCGGGCTCGCACTCTTCCAAAACTCACCAGTAATCTCGTCAGGTTCGATCGCTCTTCCCCAGCGCATCCTATGCACAACACCCTTAACCTCTTCGACCGAAATACTCATGCAACAACCACCATCGTGAAGCCTCCCTGTATATTCCAAATCTCCCAACACAATCTCTCTGTCTCCTTCTTCGTTCAAGAGTTTATGAAAGTATGACTGTCATCTCTGTTTAATGAGGGTCTCCTCTACCAATACTTGTTCATGCTCGTCCTTAATGCACTTCACTTGGTTTCAAAATGGGAATACATACAGATACTAAATGACATATTAGCTGGAAAACAACAACTCGAAAGAAAAAAAATTTCATACGAATCTAAAGCTAAGTCATTAACCAATATCTAATCATAAGACTAAATCATCAATTTTTAAGTTCATAATGGCTAAAACATGAATAAACATGACTTTGGGCATCTAAAAGACTAGAACTAAATTCAAATAAATTTTAAAACATTGCTTTAAATATAGCTAAAGTGAGCAGAGACAACATTTTTATCATAACAACAAAGAAAACACAAGAAAAAAGAGTGGATGTACCTATTGCAGGGCAGTGAACGAGAGCGCTTCGATCACGAATCTACCTTCATCCTTCAAATAGAGTCAAGTGCAATAGAGAGAACATTCAAAAATTCTTTGTAAGAAATATTCAAATGTCCGAGTGTCAAGATTATTTTTTGTGAGTCTTAAGGTTATTTTTTTGGCTCAAGAGTTTTTGTCCGTGCTCAAACTCCTTCCGTCTGCCTTCTCCTCCTTTTCCTAGAGAATGAACCCCTTCTCTTTATATACTCGTCTAGTTTTTCCCCTTTCTATTTGTTGATATCTTTTCACATAAAATAATACAGAATGGACCAACTAATATTATATTGGGCAATGAATATTATATATTTTAAAATAAAATAATAGAAATGGGCGGATGAATATTATATATTTTTTTGAATAAATAATAGGGATGGGTGTATTGTTGGACGGTGGAAAGTGTTTTATGGGCTAAATTATATGTGTAAGGGTGACAATAGTAATTAGTAATATGGGGTAGGAAATATATTAATGTTTTGGGATCAGTTAGTGGGTTGTTGCTGGGGATGGGTATATTAATATAGTATTATGTGATATTGTTGGAAAGGAAAAAGGGGAATGGGTTGCTGGAATGTTACATAATGTAGGAATTAAACATATGAAATTGGGTTTAAATGTATTGTAGTGGGATTGTGGATATGTAGTCACGTGGGAATTGAGGTGTGTATATTGTGATTGGGTAGGTTAGGAATAAATTAAAAAGGTTAGAATTATAATCAAGGAATGGTAATATGGTTTCAATTATAGTCAAAATAAGTTAAGGATTTAATCAAAAATAAAATTAATTAGTGCAGTCGGCTAAAACTACAATAAGATGAATTAATATTAATTAGTTAACAAGCTTCTTAATTCTAACAAAATAAAATAAATAACCTAATTATTAACTAATTAATTCGAAAATAAAAGCTACTAATTTACGAAATAATTATTAAAATAAAAAGTCTTTTTTGAGATCAATTTTGAATATTCCTAAAAGTTAATAATTATACAAAACTATATGTATTATCTTAAAATAATAAAGATGACAAAAATTATTTTAAAATAACTTTAAAATATTTTAAGTTTTGTAAAAGCTAATTATTTCAATTTATTTAAAATTGAAGAAGGCTAAAATTAAAATAAGATGAATAAACATCAATTAATTAACAAACTTCTTAATTTTAACAAAGTAAAATAATTAACTTAAGTTTAAACTAATTAACTTAAAATATGAGTCTATTAATTAAGCCAAACTAATTAATAAAATATTTAGTTTAAAATAAAAATCTTTTTGAGACGATTTTTCAATAATGATAAAAAGTAATAATTATATAAACAAATATATATATATATATATATATATATATATATATATATATATATATATATATTGTTCAAGAATTATTAAAAAAATGCCAAAATTATTTTAAAATAATAATAATAAAATATTTTTGTGTTTTTGTAAGCTAATTATTTTAAAATTGAAGAAACTCAATTTTCTTTAAAAATACATTGTGGAGGGCCATAATTGAGTGTCAATAGTTGTCCCTCTTTGATCGAAAACAATGAAAGAGTTTTTGGACAAATAAGTTGACGTAATAGCCAATTTTATCCTGATCATTAATATTAAAATGAAGTTTATAAAAATATGGGGACAAGAAAAATTGTGAAAAGGTTATGGCTGAACTTTGGTTTTTGAGCTTCCTGCATATCTCGGGTTGCATGAGAATCAGGTCAAATGTAGTTCAAGAGTTTTGTCAAAATAAGCTAGAGTGAGCTTAGAACATCATCATTCATAAAATTATTTCAATATCGGTGAATGATGATAAAGAAGATACAGATGGCCAAGAAAAGATCAGAATTGAACAAATGAAAAGTTATTTTAAAAAATGAAGTAGAATGGACTATTAAAAGGGTAAGGAGTGACGATATAAAGGGATAAAAGAAAAATTGAAATTCGGACTCAATAAAGAGCGAGAATATTGAGAGAAACAAAGTAAAGCCTAGCCAAACGATTGTCCCAGTATCGAGTTATAACGAGACTGGGTTTTAAGACTTGCAAATAGATCAAAGAAAAAGGTTTGAAGATAATCGTGAAGTGCTAAAGGATTTGTGATTTGGCCAAAAATTTGATGTGAAAATTTCTAAATATCCCGAACTGTGGGACATAGGTTGAGTAGAGTTCGAGAGTAGATTCATGACCATTGTTGGTGAGTTTGACTCTCCCATAAATATCCTCAATTCACTTCTTAGAAATAGTTCCGCGTTGTGCTAAGGTTTTTGTAAAACTTAAGCTTGATAAGACAATTAGTAAATAAATATTAAATATAAAGTGATGTACAATAAACTCATGAAAATGACACCTCTTGAGTGTGAGTATATTCAGATGCGGCCTTGCAAACCGTAATGATTTAATAAAATCTTTAACAAATCTTATGAAAATGGAGTTTTAAGGTTGATGATTCATGAGAATGGTGCCTTTCGGTGATGGTTAATGAAAATGAGGCCCAAACCCAAATGATTCATGAAGATGAGGCTTTTAGCCAAATAATTTATAAAGAATGTGATTTTTAAGTCTGCAATTTATGAAAATGGGGCTTTTTAAGTCGATGATTCATGAAAATGATGTCTTTGTAAATATTGCATTTTTACAAGTGTTTCATACAATTATCTAAAGGCAATTGTGTAATGTATTTAAAGCATTTGTGCAATGCGTTAGAAATCAATTGAAAGCCATGTGGAATGCATTTTAAAATATCTGAAAAATATTTGTGCAGTGCATTTGATAATATTTGAAAGCATTTGTACAGTGCATTTGAATATATTGAAAGGTATTATTGCAGTGCATTTAAAAATATTTGAAAGCATTTGTGCAGTGCATTTGAAGATATTTCAAAATATTTGTGCAATGCGTTTGAAGATATTTGAAAGCATTTGTGCAGCGCATTTGAAAATATTTGAAAGCGTATGTGTAGTGAATTTAAGAATATTTATGCGGAGCAATTTAATATCATAGGTAGTGCAATTGAGAATATTTGTGTATCAATATATTTGAGAATTTTACGAAGCTTTACTTATAAGTTTTACAAAACATAAATTTATAAGTAATTCAAACCATTCAGCGTATGATCCTTTCGAGGCCGTAAACATTATTGGCTTCTTTGCTGGCCGATAATTCTGACAAGCCCGCATTCAAAGAAAAATTATTAGCTTTGGGGGAGGTTGATTCGTGTTGTCTTTGAAGCTCTGGCTCTTCATACTTCTTCTTTCTTCAACTTTGTTTGGACTTGCAACCCCCTTCCATTCTAAATCTTGACTAATGAATAACAAGAAAATACTTGAATGAAAAGATCATATTAAAATAACAAGATAAATTATACATATATATAGTAGTAAAGAATTTCTGCAAAATTTTGGATTGTGACATGTCGTGAAATGAAGCAAATGTCATTTTTCTAGAGTCTTTCTTCTACCTGATTATTCGATTGACCATATACTCTTCAATTCTCTTGATATCTTCTTGCAATGATGTCCCTCAAAACTGTCCCAGTTTTGATGAAAGAGAGATATTGACATTCCATTATGATGAGAACTAGCCATCTATAGGCTGCCTATTGTCCCATCAAGTGTAATTTGTGAATATATTTTTTGAGAATTCGGAATAAGGGGGTCGAATCCTCCATAGGTTGCCTATGTATCCAACATGAATCAAACCATAGGTTGTTTGTTATGTACAAAAATAAAGGGGAAAATTAAAATTTTCTCATAATGTGACCGTAGCCGATGTAGGCCGCCTATGTATCCCACCAAGGGAATCAGGCCAAGCGTAGTTCATAATGCATAGCAATGAGATATTTTTTTCCATAAAATTTCTACTAAGGGACCAGACCCAATGTGGGTTTCCTACGTATCCCGCCAAGGAAATCTGATCTAAACGTAGTTCTTCAATACATACCAAAATATTACACGAAAATAATATAAAAGCTCTTAGACATAGTATTTCTTAACCGCATCTGAATTAATGGCTTTCGACTATATCTTTCCATCCATTTCTACTAGAATCAATGCTCCTCCAGTCAATACTCGGTGAACCACGTAAGGCCCATGCCAATTAGGCGCAAACTTCCCCTTATCTTCATCTTGGTGTGGGAATATCCGCTTCAAAACCGATTGTCCCGATTTGAACTGTCTTATTCTTACCTTTTTGTTGAAAGCATTGACCATCCTATGTTGATAATGTTGTGCGTGACAAACTGCATTCATTTTCTTTTCATCAATGAGTATCAACTGTTCATATCGGCTTTGTATCCATTTGGCATCACTCAACTCAGTTTCTTGGATAATCCTCAGGGATAGTATCTCAACTTCCATTGGTATTACTGCTTCTGTTCCATAAACCAAAAGATAAGGTATTTCCCTAGTCGAAGTCCTAATTATGGTGCGATAGACGAGGAGGGCAAATAATAAATTCTCGTGCCAATGTTTGTAATTATCAATCATCTTCCACAATATTCTTATTGGCAGCCTCAACTATTGCATTCATCTGAGGTCGATAAAGAGTGGAATTGCGGTGAATGATTTTGAACTTCTCACATATCTCATGCATCAAGACGCTATTGAGATTAGCTCCATTATCTATTATAATTGAATCAGGGATGCCAAATCTACAAATGATGTTATTGCGAACAAAATCTGTCACCACCTTCTTTGTCACATACTTGTATGAAGATGTTTCTACCCATTTTGTGAAGTAATCAATAGCTACCAAAATAAACCTGTGTCCATTTGATGCGGCTGACTCAATAGGACCAATGACATCCATCTCCCAGGCTATGAACGACCAAGGAGAAATCATCACGTTGAGTTCATTTGGTGGAACCCGGATCAAATCATCATGAATCCGACATTGATGACATTTTCTCAAGAAACGAATGTACTTTGTTTCCATGGTCATCCAGAAATATCTCGCCTGCAAAATTTTCTTTGCCAAAGTAAAACCATTCATGTGTGGCCCACATGTATCTGCATGTATTTCTTCAATCAACTTGCTTGCCTCTTGGGAGTCAACACACCTTAATAACCCTAAATCTGGAGTCCTCCTATAAAGGTTCATGCCCCAGGGGGTACCCTAGACGTAACCGGCACTCAGAAACCATTCCTGGCTCCCAAGCGAACCACATAGCCTGATCACACATCCGCTCATTCATTCAATCAGCGGAAGACAAAAAAATAAAGAGAATATTCGGTGGGCAACTCACAACATCAATCTAACTCAAAGAATAAAGGTCATGGGCCAACAAATCAACTCTAATATTTGTCATTAAAAATAGTTTGACAAGAATAATTTAAGGAAAGAAATACTCAATCGACCATTCACTATCTAGTCTATGAAGCCTCTATCACTACTATCTAATTTGTGTCAATGACATGTTCATGGCTATCTCAAATCAAATGAAAAGGGCTAACTCGACGCAAGAATAACATAAGTGGTGTCCTCCGGATGTAGGGGAGGACTCATCAATACGCTGAATGCGAATAGATCCCCAATGATGCTCCTATTGACGATCTCTTGAACCTATCTCTGCATCATGAAATGATGCAGGTCCAAAAGGACGTCAGTACATGGAATGTACGAGTATGTAATATGGCAGAATGAAACATACCTAAAGGAAGAATATCATCGGTCCAAATATCTCAAATTAGAATGATAAGAGAGACTCAAATAAGGCGTCATAAGTCTAAAGTAAGAATACATTTTTACACAAAGACCAATCACACATCATACAATCCAATCCAATCATATACCCTTCAATCATACACTATCCAATTACATATCATATAATCCAATCCATCACACATCACCTAATCCGATCATATAAAATCAACTCAACAATCAACTCAAAGGACTCAACTCAATAACTATGCAAATTAAATTATGCAATGTTTTACAATTCAACTCAATCATCTACAATAACATTCAAACCAATCATATCAAGCACAATCCATTCAATTGGGATTTTCTCTACCCGACAACCATCACCATATGAGCGAGTGATAGTAAAACAAGCTGACGTTGTTTCCACGTCCGTTCATACCTTACCAAGGTATGAACGAATCAACCAATCATGGATCCAATCCAACCAAGTCCTATAATATCAGGACAATAAAATGGGAAACATCCGACTTTAATGGTTTGATCCCATGGGAAGCATCCGACTTTAACGGTTCCATCCTCTCCTACATTTGACGACGTAGTTTATTGGTTCGAGTATGGACTATACTCTTACCCAATTCGGTGCTCGATACTCCTCCCAAGACTCAATATGCTCATATCTATCAAGTGAGTAAGATACTCAAAATACTCATTTAGCCTCTTAGGACTTAGTTTCAAATCGACTCATTTAGTCTCATTGGACTCTTTTCAAATCGACTCATCTCAATCATCAAACTCTTCTCTTCAAATTTGATACCATCTCAACTCAATGAATGTAGAAAATATTATGTACATTTGAAATATAATTCCAATTCCTCAACTCAAACTCAAAATAGATACTTTAATGTAAAAATACTCAACTCATTTAAAGGATCATCATACTCAACTCATACTTAAACTCCTTTCTAAATCAAAGATGAAACTAATAATTCTTTAGACTCAAAATAGTGTGTAAATAGTTTATGCAAAAAGGTTCACAAATAATTTATTTAAATCTCCTCCTCAAAAGATTATTTATTTTTAAAATATTCCTAAGACTCCAATCAACTCAAATTATGCACATCACATACCCCAAAATCACATTAGACTCCAATCCACTTCATCACACAACATCTTCATCAACATAACCTCTTCATTCACATCATCGTCAAATACCATTATTCACATCTTGGTGAAGACTTTGAAGGAACTTTGATGTTGGGTCTTCAATGGAAAGCTTGAACCTTAGAAATTCTTGAAGCATCTTGAAGGAATTCTTTGTTGGAGAAGGATTTGGAGAGGAAGAAGAAGAAGAAGAGAGAAAATATTAGGGATTTTAAAGAGAGAGAGGGACTGAAAAATATGGTCCCAAAACGTCCAAGGATAGGTATATATAATTAGGGAAAAAGTCCAAGTTGCCCCTCTTCAAAAATCTGGAAAATTGGGCAAAAATCATGCTGGCGCTATAGTGGCGCGTCGCGCCACTGCAGCGCCAAGACAAAATAGGCTTAAAACCCTGCACATCTCATAGTGGCGCATCGCGCCAAGGACCAAACTACTGAGGCTGTTTTCTGGCGCTATAGTGGCGCGTCGCGCCACTGGAGCGCCAAGCCTAATTTCCTGCAGGGGTCGCCCAGGTCTGAAATTCCTGCAGTACTAGTATGTAGTAAAATGGTCATAACTTTTGACTCCGAACTCCAAAAAATGCAATCTTGGTGGCGTTGGAAAGAAGACCCAAAGACCTTTAATTTGATAGGTCATGGGCCACCCATTTCATTATATGCTAGGAGATATTCTCGTTTGAAGTTGACCCTAATACTAACTCACCCAAAAACTTAATCGATTGGAGTTCTTTGGACTCGACTTGGTGTTAGAGATCCCCTATGACCCCTAAAAACATCTAACACACTTCAATTACTTAGGAATTGATCCTAACTCATATATAAAATTACAAATCCTCCGGTACGAGTCTACACTCACGTGAAGAAATGTTCGAATCTTAGCGAAAAATTTTGGGGGGTGTTACAAAAGGATTTCTCCACTTAAGAAAAAGTGATTTGGAAGTCTCCGCAGTGTTCTCCTTTGAATATTGCTTATGCCTTCTGGATAATCTTCTTCTTTGAGATACCTCACAATGTCATAGTACCAAGGTTCTCCATCTAATTCTTCATCTACATGGAAACAATAGGCCGGTTGATCTTGCACATTGATCTTGATTGGATCTATGTAATTCCTATCTGAATGTTGAATCATAGAAGACATGGTCCCAAAGCGTCTGCAAACTCATTTTGAGGTCTAGGAGCGTGCTTGAATTCTATCTTGACAAACTTCTTGCATAATTCCTTCATGCATTGCAAATAGGGTAGTATCTATAAGTCTTGTACTTGATGAATCAATAAGTCTGAGTCACCTATAGCCAATAATTCTTGTATATTCATATCAACGGCAATTCTGAGTCCAAGAATACAAGCCTCGTATTCTGCCATATTGTTAGTACATAGGAACTTGAACTTTGCTGAGACCGGATAGTGTTGACCTGACTCTGAGACTAGCACTACCCCAGCACCGACTCTCAGGGATGAAGTTAGAAGTTCGAATGCGATTTTAGCTGAACTTAATAATTTTTGTTCATATAATAAAGTCAAAATTCTAATTCCGTGACTTACCTTAATTTCTCATGTGAGAATTTTTCAAGTATTAAAGCTACTCGTATTAGAGAAACAGGTTACGTGGGTCCCAAAGACTTGACAACAATACCAAAAATCAACATGATGCTTTTTAATTATTAATTCTTGCAATTTTATATTATTTTTTGAGAAAGTGAGATAGAAAAGAACAATAAATAGCCACGGCTGAAGGAAAGAAGAAAATGTTTCTTACATGAATCCAATAATTTAGCAAACATCTGTATTTTAGATTTGGGTTTTCACTTTAGAAAATTTAAGATAAAAATGAATATGGTTTTTCAATTACACTCTTGTACTCCCTCTTTTTAATAGTTTTTTCAAGAAAGATGTATTAAACCGGAGTAATTTAGTAAATTACACATTGTATATATTAATTTCTTAATGAACATCAATTTTGCTAAGATGATACTTATTTTGGGATCGAGGGAATAATAACGAATGTAACAATTTTTGGTAACAAATGTAAATATTACCATTAACAATGCACCACCTAACCTTATAACCATCTTTTTAGGAAGAGAATTAAGCCTCCAACAAGTCTCAAATTTTCGTATAGTAAATTTTGAAGTGTGTTCCATCTCAATATGCACTATGTTTTAAGGCTCTTAATTAATAACATAAGAAAGCGCACAAATAGTCATTAAGAAATTTAGTTTGAGCCACATATATTAAATGGGTTTGTTTAATCAAATTTGTCCAATTAATAAATGTATTAGATCATTTTTGTTTTTCTCAAACATGTTTAGCTTCGGAGTTATGATGTAATCTGATGTGTTAGTGCTGGTATGATCGCATCCTAATTTCAATAAGATGTGAATTCAAATATTCCAACTCCGAATCTAACTAAATTCACTACTTTCCTGTTATACCCCAAAGAATTTTAAGCTAAGACCCGAGCCGTTCTTTTTTTGCGTATAGGTCTGAGCCCGCTAACTTCTAATTGTATATATATATTAAGATTAATTCCTAAGTATTTGAAGTGTATTTGAGGTGAATTGGGGTCCTGAGGAATCTCTAGTACTAAGTCGATTTCAAAGATCCTTTACCGATTAAGTTTTCGTATAAGATCTTATAAGGATCAACTTTAAATTACCATATCTCTCAGAATACTAAAAGTTAGGTGGCCCATGATCTATCAAATTAAAGGTCTATGTATCTTCTTTCCAACGCCACTAAGTTTTTCTCATTTGGAGTTCGGCGTAAAACGTTATGACCGTCTTACCGGAGATGCTCCAACCTTGTAGAAGTCTGTGATGGCTTCGCGACGCGGAGAGGATACGAACTTTACTGCCTAAGCCAAACGACGTCCCTTTTTTTTAAGGGTATTTTTTTCGTATAAACCTTTGGGAAGTTATTTTAATGTCCCTAAACGTGTAAAAAATAGTTTTTTCCTCATTAAAAACCCTCTCATCCACTTCTAAACTTGAACGCTCAGGAATTTTCAAGAACACATCAAGTCAGGGTTCTCTTTCAAAGTTCTTTATCATGGTAAGTTCTTCTCCATAGATTTTAAGTTTTTCAACTAAAACTTCTTCGTCTATTCATGAATTTCTAAGAAAAATCTTAAATCCTAACCATAGGGTTTCAAAGAAAACAAATCCAATAATTTCAAGAAAGGGTCTCTGGATTGTTCTTCTTCAAACTAGAATTCTTCATCAAGATTTGCGAAGCTTTTAAGGTATGTAAGGCTAAACTAAAGCATGGTCCTTGTCTTTTCATGTGCCCCATGATTGTGATAGATTGATTTATGAATGAATTGAGTCCTCATGATTGTGTTTCTTGAGAATTTCGTTAAATTTAACATATTTTACATAATATTGCGTGATTGATGTTTTCTATGAACTTGGGTGAGAGTAAGTAATAACTCAAACTCAATAACTACGTAGCCAAATGTAGGAGAGGATTAAACTGTTAAGTTGGATATTTCCCTATTTTATTATCCTGGCATGATAGGACTTGATTGATTTTTGGATCCATGATTGGTTGATTCGTCTTTTATCCTGGCAAAGTATTGATAGTTGTGGCAACAACAACGAGCTTGTTATATGATCACTGGCTCATAATTTATTATTGTCGGATAAGAAAAACTCCCATGTAGGGTTTGATAGTACTCTGATTGGATTGGATTGTATATGATTAGTATCTGTCCAAACCTTACTCTTGCTTTAGACTTATGACATCCTGATTGAGTTTGTTGCTCTTGATTGACTTGCTTGAGTTGATGTTATTCTATCTTATGCATGTTCCACTCTGCCATATTACATACTCGTATATTCCATGTATTGACATCCATTTGGACCTGCATAATTTAATGATACAGAGACAGGTTCTAGAGATCATCAACAAATATATCATTGAGCATCTGTTCACACTCTGCTGATTGGTGAGTCCTCCCCTGCATTCGGAAGGTACCACTTATGTTATTCTTGCTTTGAGTTTAGTCTTTTCATTGTGATTTGAGGTAGCCATGAACCTGTCATTGACACCATTTATACAGTAGTGATAGAGGCTTCATACACTAGATAGATTTGGGTTGATTAAGTATTTCTATACCTTAAATTATTCTTGTCAGACTATTCTTATGACATAGATTGGAGTTTGATTTATTGGTCTGTGAACTTTCTTTCTTGAGTTAGATTAATGATTAGATTTTCCCACCTATTTTCCTCTTTATTCTAAATTTTCCACTGATTGAATGAATGAACGAATGTGTGATTTAGCCAAGTGGTTTTCTTGGGGACTAGCAATAGTTTCTGAGTACCGGCCACGCCTAGGGCACCCTTCTGGAGTGTGACAAATTTAGTATCAGAGCATAGAGTTCAAGAGTCCTAGAGTGTCTATGCAGCTGTGTCTAGTAGAGTCTTGCTTATGGGTGTGTTGTGCACCATACTTATAATCAGAAGGCTATAGGACATTATGAATTGTTTCACTTCTTTCATTTACCGAGTTCGTGTTATAGAGTTTAACTCTATAAAAGTTTCCTTCTAATTCGAGCGTTGCTCAGATCCGTCCGACTACCTCTCATACTCAAGGTGGTTGGAACAGTAAAGCTCGGATTATTAGTGGTGTGTTACTTTCAGATAAAGTATTCATAGAGTAAAGAGACGACACCAGGCTCTAGAGGACCTAATTAGTGTGTTTTAAGTCTATTGATTCGAAAGAATGCACTCTTATTCACTTGAATCGTGCATTGAGCCAAAGCAAGATGTATTCCCAGACTCTTTACTCTAAAACCTTGCTTCAGATGTTATCCTCAAGGGGAAAGCTATGTCTCTAAATGATTAATGTAACCATATGTAACACCCTGTGTCATTCTAGCCTAGACGGAGTGTGAGAACCATGAGAAAAGTTAAGAAAAACTAATCAGTAGACCATGAGTTTCCCCTACGACCTGTAAAAAGTTATACGAGTCGTAAGGATGACCCGTAGAACATTCCAACACTTAGTGAAATTCTGGGTAGTGAGAAACCTCCCTATGATTGACCTTACAAATCGTAAGGGTTTCTACGAGAAGGAACTCGTAGAACCCTTTGACACTTAAGACAAATTTCAGTAAAAGAAGTCATCCCTATGAGTGTTGTTGATGAATCATCAAAGTGTCTACAAGTCGTAACTACGACCCATAGAGAAACTTTAGAAACTCAAAATTTTCAGAGTTTTAATAACTTGCAGGGTGAGTCGTATCTACGAATCGTCGAGTTGTCTACGATTCATAGAAATGATCCGCAGAACAAAATCAGAGATTTAAGTTTTCAGACTTCTAAGAATTTGCAAGACAAAAAGGTTCTACGACTCGTCACTCCTTCTAAAATTCATATTCATGAGTCGTAGAACCAATGAGTAGATCAATGCAGTTCTACAATTGGTCTTTTATGAACCATAAATATTTCTACGAGTCATAGAACTGACCCGTAGATGACCAGATTCGATGTTCATGAAAGGTATTAGTGTCTTTTTCCACCCTTACAAATCAAAACCTCAACGTTTTGGGACTATTTTGAGTCACTTAACAGTACCCTATACACCAACAGATCTTTTTAATACTTAGACTAATTAAGAGTGAGGATACGAGAAAAGGAGAAAGGCTAGGGTTCAACTTATTCAAGTGAGGTCTTCAGATTCTTGGTTGTTCTTCGATCCAGGTATGTAAGGCTAAACTAAAACATGGACTTTGTTACTCCATGTGCTCATGATTGTGATAGCTTAATTGCGAATGGATTGAGTCTCCATAATGGTGTTTTATTTAGAAGTTCTTTTCTTAAAATTGTACATGTTTTACTAAATTTTGATAATTCATGCTTTTCTACTAGTTTTTCTTTGAACAAATGATGTGAACTACTTGTTTCATAAACCCTAATAGCATGTTGGTGGATATTGAATTGTATATGTCTGAGGATTGAGTCTATAGTCTTAAACTTGTGAATGTATGATTGTGATTGAGATGTTAGCATGATAATACTATCGATGAACTTGATAGTCCTTTATATTTTTATGATTTAACCCAAGTGAATGGTATCAACTGAATGTTGTCATAAATGATTCTCCAAACTACTCTTAAATAAATGATTGGAACTATTGGAAAGATAATTGGTTGAAAGGACTGATTAATTGATGAATTGATAAGAGACCATTGAGACTTATTAAGTTGATTTGATTGGATTGATTGTCTTATGAGATTTGAGTCTTTGGAGGAGTATCGAGCACCGAATTGGGTGAGAGTAAGTAATAACTCCAACTCAATAACTACATAGCCAAAAGTAGGAGAGGATTGAACTGTTAAGTCGGATGTTTTCCATTTTATTGTTCTGACATGATAGGACTTGATTGGTTTTTAGATCCATGATTGGTTGATTCGTTCATACCTTGGCAAACTATTAAACCGACATGGAAACAACATCAGCTTGTTTTACTATCACTGGCTCAAAAGTGATGGTTATCGAATAAAAGAAACTCTCATATAGGTCTTGATAGTACTCTAATTTGATTAGATTGTGTATGATTGGTCTCTGTCTAAATCTTACTCTTGCTTTAGTCTTTTGGCATCTTGATTACGTTTCTTATCCATGATTGAGTTACTTGAGTTGAGTTTACTCTACCTTATGCATGTTTCATTCTATCATATTACATACTCTACATTTCATGTACTGACATCCATTTGGGCCTACATCATTTATGATGCAGAGACAGGAACTAGAGATCATCAACCGGCGCTTCTCTGATGATCTATTCGTATTTAGCTGATTGGTGAGTCCTCCCTACTTTCGAAGGATACCACTTTTACCTTTCTAGCTCTTTGAGTTTATTTTTCTTCATTTGATTTGAGGTAGCCATGAACCTGTCATTGGCACCACTTAGACAGTTGATAGAGGCTTCATAGACTAGATTGCTAAGGTTGATGATTGGTTTTGTCTTTTGACTAGTTTCATTCAATACTAGTCTTTTTGATTTAATTATTGAAAGAATGTTAGCCTTTGACCTTATCTTATGAGTTAATTTCTTGATGAGTTGAGTCTTCCACTGATAGAATGTAATTAAATGAATATGTGATTGAATCAATTGCTTCACTTAGGGACCAGTAAAGGTCTTTGAGTGCCGGCCACGCCTAGGGTACTCTCCTGGGGCATGACATCATTCGATGGAATGTGATTTGAGGCATGGTAAGCTTTGATTCGTAGAATAATCATAGAAATAGAAAGATGGAGTTAGAGAGTATAAACTTAATAGTGAGAATGGTGGTTAATTGAGGCATGTACCTAGAATTAGGTATCTATAAGGTAAGTAATGTGGTTAGAAGTCAAGTTCTTTTGACTTTGACTAAAAGATGTAGTAAGTATCGTCTAGCTTTCATGATAGAAGGTAGAGAAAGAGTTGTTGGTCAGAATGAGTTAGAGTATACTTGAACCCCGAAAAGAGTTATGTTGACGTATTAGTGTATTAGTAAAGACCAATTATAGGTGGTAGACCGAAGGGAGGAGTAGTCATGAATTGGTAGATCTAAGCTGGACTTATGATGTTGTAGGAAGAGCCCCATTATATTCATAAAATCATGAATATATCTAGGCAATGGGGTGTAATGAATGGCTAAATAGTAGTGTAACATTCCTCAAAATGCTCATAAGTGCCTTAAGAATGTCTTGGTAATAGGCCACTCGCGCAATACATTATCCTTATTCTTTTTAGAAAATCCGAGTCCAAAATATCGATCAGGCGATCAAAATCTGCGGGAAAATAGTCTTGGTAGATTTTTAGGACTCATGTATCAAAAGATGAATTTTATCAAAAATTCCACAAAACAGTGAAGTGCGTGGTAGCTCCGCATCTCCCACCTGTTCCCATTCAATGTAATTTTTCCCCGAGTTAAAATCTGGCCAAAAATCTCATTCGCTAAAACTTGGCCAATCAGGAAACCGCTCCGCGTCGCGGACCTGGGCAAGAAATTTTACCCGAATGTAGTTTTTAAGTAAGGTAACTTTTTCCTAATTGTTAGTTAATGAACCTGGACATTTTTAGGGCTTAATTCTACTCTATAAACTACCCTAAACCCTTAATTCCATTTATTCTTCTATAATTCACCTACTCAAATATTTCTCTCTCTACAAGAGCTCTCAAGGAATCCATTGAAGACTTCAAAGAAATTCACTCAAGCTCTCCATCAAAAACTCTCAAATTCTTCCAAATTCCTTGGTCTTCTCACTCAAGGTATGTGGGTATTGATTCATGGATTCTTTCATCCATGAAACCCAATCAATTTATCAAGTTTTCTATTAAATTCAAGTATGGAATTTTATGGCTTTATGATCTCTATTCAAATTGCATGAATTATGATTCTACTGATGGTTATGTATCTATTTTTAGATAAATTGATAGTTATTGCATTGAATTGAATTTTTTTCTATGAATTCTCCTACGTTGATCTCTAGGGTTCATGATATGAATTATAGGTATTTTCAATTATACTTCCAAATGATATTATCGTTATATATTATGTATGGAATGATAGAAAGTATATGATCATGCATGTTTTCAAGTCAATCGATCATGTATTCATGTTTTACCCTAATTTCCAGGTATGAATTATGATTTTAAGATGAGTTATGACTTGATCACGAGTTAAATGATTTCCAATGAAAGTTTTATATGAGTTAATGTTGATATTTGTGATCCTAAAGTTAAAGTTATGATAATGATCAAATTTAAGATTAAAAGATGTTTAAAGATGGTGATAAGGACAATTCTCACCGAGGTTATGGATTTCTATGAATCACTCAATAGATGAGCTATTCCTAGTATGTTTCAAAGATGGATTGAAAGGCAGTTACTATCTTTTTCTACTATATTATGATGTTTATGAGTTTCCGTTGGGATATTAACTAAGCACCGAGAGGGTTTATAGGTGGGGTTCGGTCTGGTAACGCAGTTAGTTACCCAAAGGAATCCTAGTAGCAACCTAAAGTCCCAAACTATGTTGTCCACATAAGTTGCCTTCATGGCCTAGCTATTGGATCCACATATAGCACAATTAAGTTGAGTTGAGTTATTTTTGGAGTATGCCCTGGCAAGGTATACTCCCCTATTTTGATGTAGGAGTCATCAGCTTGTCTCGATGCAGGAGTTATTAGATTCCATGTAATAGCTCGCATGGTCTTAGTTGTCGGTTAAAGGTCCTATCCCATACAAGTTGAAGTTGAAATTATGAGATGTCAAGTTATGAGTTTATGATAAAGTTTTATGATATGTATTGACCAAGAGTTTTTTATGATTTAAGTTGCTTTTTAAACTATTCTCATGTTCATTATGATTGGTCATGCATCCTATGACATATTGATTACGTTCTTTACTTGTTCATGCATACCTCACATAGTTAGTACATTCAAACATACTAACGCATATTTTACCTACATTGTCTCATAATGTAGGGACGGACGACACTCACGATCACCCCACTCATGGCCTGAGATTTGCTTTAGATTTTAAAGAAATTGGCGAGTCCTCATTCTACTGAGGATAAGACTTTTATTCATATTAGTATTGTTTAAACTTTCTTCTATTGTTAGGGTGAACTAGGAGCTTGTCCTAAACCCCGTCAAAGACTATACTAGAGGACGTTTAGACGTTATTATGGTGTAGTCCAGTTGGACGTTTATAAAGTTGATCTCTCTTAGTCTCATTCCCCACTTAATGATTACTTTCGCTCATATTTTTTTTTACCTTATATATGCGATGTATGCCAAGTGGTTTATGGTTGGGGTCTCTCGCATCCCGATTGCCGTATTATGACTAGGCCCTAGGTCGGATCGTGACAAGTACCTAGGTTGTGAAAGGAGATGTGGTGACAGACTATAATTAGACAGACTGTGAGATAAAGATTGATTGTTTGTCATGTGGTCTTAATAGGCGAGTGTTTCGTAAAACTCACCTAGCAATTGTAAGATAGTATAGAATGCGAGAAGTGTGTAAGATACATGTTGGCACTAGACTCTAAGCTTGAATTTTAGATGAGCATTATGAACACGGGATAATATTATGAGAGTGATAGTGTTGGTTTTGAAATTGCTCTAGTAGACTTGACATAGCATATGCGAGAGATTAAAATATTAACATGCAAGAAGTGTGACACTGCAAATGTGGGGTTATGACCCTTAGGTGAAAATAGTGAATTGTGGCTAGTCATTAGGTAAGAAAAAGGCTTAAGATATGTATATGAGATAGTATATAGTTGTATGAGTCTCTAAGTATATGAATTGCTATTGGTACCTTATTAGTATTCGTTACTTTCCAATGGGGAGAAGATTGAGGTATGAATTATATTTTTATGTAGTACCCATAAGAATTGTATAAAGGGATTAGATATAGATAATAATGAGTCTCTTGTTATAGTTCAATTTTCCTTCAGTTAGGTAGATATGAACTTAAAAGGACGGTATTAGTAGGCTAAGAAGGGGAATGTCAGACTATTAAGAGTTAGGCATATGCTGGGTTTAGGTTGACTTATCCTGGTGGGATAGGATGAGTCATCACATCCCATTTTGGATCATGATAAAATGGTATCAGAGCCCCAAGTTCATAGATCTCACATGTATACAAGTCAAGTCTAAGTAGAGTCTCGAGAATCGGTATGGATACATCTGTACTTATCTTCGGGGGGCTATTAAGACTTAGGAAATACCTTTACTTTTTGATTCTCTATCGTGTGTCCTTGATCTAATCTAATTTCTATCACTTTACTTCATTCTCTCACCTATAGTGATTACTCGAGCTTGATTTTGCGTGCGTGCAAATGAGATGCCAGCATGTGGTTTAGGTGTTAAATTTTATTTTGAGGCAAAAGTGATAGAATTATGAAAAGCATGTGTGGTCAGAATTGTAAGGCGCTACGATTCGAAAGAGTGAGTAAAGTTGTGGTTCAATGATGTATTTTAAGGATATGGTATGGAAAGAGGAACAATGGTATGAATGATCATATGAATGTCTTATCTTTTTAGTTAGTCGTTTAACATTGAGAATGGTGTTTGGGTGGCCTACCAGGTGTTTGAAGTGGTTGGATAATTGAAAATGGTATAATTAGGGAAATGACTATGTCGTGAGAACTGTTACTTTGGAGACTATAGTTTGTGAAGTTCGTCATAAAAGAATAATATGTGTAGTGTATAATAAGGATGATGTTATGTCAATCGAGGTCAGAATCTCTACTATGTTTTTTTATAGAGTGGGTGTATATCAGGAAGGGTTATTATAAGTCTACTATCGTGGTACATGTGTTTGCTTGATTAGGGTTACGGGTTGTACTGCTTCTGCTATTGACCTGACCTACGGAAGGGTGCATATTGCTTTCGACTAGAGACTAAAATGTTTTGATAATGTATGACAGTTACTTAATAGGTAGGAAGGTGTAGGCTATCTAGGTACGATCTTTTCGATGGGTATGATGATTGTTAGTGGTGGATCAACTAGAATTTCACGGTGTGGTACTAGTGGTGTATGAAAATGAATACGTCGATTATCAAGTGCGAATACTAACTATTTAAGGAATTATCAGTTGTATCCCATGCTCATACAATGAGATTCGACGTGGCATTCACATTGTAGAAACCAACTAGTTCATTACTACGAACGTTTGGTTTAAGCATTATTTATAAGAAAGATTTTAGTGATGGATCTTTGATACGATTAATGCGTTTAGCTTGTGAAATATATCCTGAGAATTATAAATGAGGACTTGTGATTTCATTGTAGACTCCAAGGGAGTGGATCGATATCAGAATAAAAATCTTATGGATAAAGAAAGTCTCAGCGAGTATACTTGTATGAAGGCAATTGAAAGTTTTAGTAAAAAAGTGCATATAAATTAGGTTAGTCTTTTCGATTTGGTTAGTATAACTGAGTTTAAGGTGTCACATCAGTGATAATATTGACTTCGAGATGATGGCAATAGCTACTGAGCATAACAGTAATAAGAGTTTGTGATGGATTATAATTAGAATGCAACCATATGATAAGTATTTTCAGTTGAATGGATTCTATATGGTAATAACGACTTGCGAGTATCTAAAGCTGCTGATCGGATGAAAAGTTGTAGGACGTGTTGAGACACCGCTCGAATAGAATTGAAAGGAGCTAGAGTCATAAATGGAAAGAATTAGTGGTAGACGTAGTTTAGCCTTTGAAAAGAGGTGAGATGATATTTATTTTGATTGCGAGGGACAAAATGTATCTTCACAGAGAGTGAAGAATTGAATTCAAAGACACGTGGTTCCATCGTTTTCGCTCTGGTTATGGTGATAATGTTACATGTTATTCATATAGGTTAAAAACTGTTTGATAAGACTTTGAGTTTGGTAACTGATACGGTTGGATTTTTAACAAAGGATATGGTAAGGTTGATGGAGAGGTGATCAATTATAAGTTAAGATACGTGAATTCATAAAGGTCTTCAAGGTATGAGCTGATGTTGATAGAAAAAGAAATTTGGTTACATGGATGGAATTCAAAATTCAAGGTTGTCATTGTAAGTCTACATTGTGGCAGTAGGTTTCATCAAGGTATAGATTGGTAAAGTGAAAATTGATCGATCACGTCGAGTATTAAGCAATTAAAAGGACTTGTGCAAGATTTAGGTCGTAGAATTTGTTACTTTTCATTGTTAAAAATCCTAAGAAAGTGTTTCACTTAAAGTTATGATTTACAAGATGAGGTAAAATGCCATGGGTTATTGGTCGAAGCGTAAGATTGGTAAACGAGTTAGCTAAATGAATAAAAGTCCAGTATATTGAAGAGTTTAAGGTACTTGGAATTTGCATCATGGGAAGAATTTAAGAAATGAGGAGAAATAAGACATCTAGCATATATTTTTTTATTAAGAGTTAAGGGTCTCTTGGATTTTTGCCTTTGAGTTTAGTTTTGACTATATAATGTGGACTGGTTTGGCATAATATTATAAGGGATGTATCAACAACTTTTCTGAAGATTTGGTTTTGATTTGGGTGACAAGTATTGAGGTATAGAAGATTTTGTGTTTTATGTGGGGTTAGATTGTTCAAATTATGGTAGGTGATATATAGGAGCGCTACGGTATGGATCTATAGCTCTACATGGTTATTAAGATTTTTGAGGAAATTTAAACTACTCTGTTGATAGGACTATACAGACTATTGTGATGCGTTACATAAATACTTAATGGTGAATAGAGGTTATGAGATTATCGTATAAATAATTATTGGAGTGACTAAGAATTAACAAAAAGGCAATGTGTGTAAACGTGATGTGAAAGTGTAAAATGCATTGATTTCGATATGGATGTGTATTTGATGAAATGCTTTGATAGTTCCATCGTGATTGTGAACTTCTTGAACTTGTCATTCTTCATTATTATGTGAACATGCTGACTACATTTTGATCTTGAATACTGTGATGAGACGGACATGTTGTGATGTCAAAGTTTGTTTCAACGAGATTGTATTTCCGAGGTCATTTCTAGCGAGAGTGTGATGCCGAGGTCATTTCCGACGATAATGTGACGCCGAGGTCATTTCCGGTGAGAGTGTGTGGCCAAGGTCATTTCCAATGAGATTATGATACCAAGGTTATTGCCAGCGAATGTGATTTATACTCGATTATTGGTTGTGTATGAACTTTCTTGCATATTTATGTGTGTGATGTATTGACTTTTGTGTATGATCCATGTGATACTTGTGATTCTTTCTTGTGATGACTTAACTGTGATTATGGAATTATATGAACTGTGTATTGAGAACTCTAGGTTGGACTTATTTTTTGTGCAGGTTGTAGTTATGAAGGTTCGGTTGGGATGGAAGGAGTTCTCGAATTTTATGAGATTTGCTTAGTTTTATTAGTTGGCTTGCTGGGTACTGTGTTGTTTGGTACTCACTCCTTACTTCTACACGTGTAGATTCTGAGCCCAGATAGTGAGTTTGAGTTATCCCTTATTCTCTGAGAATCTGAGGTGACTTAGAAAGGTAGCTGATTGACGCTTGGCGATCTCCCTCGTCCCTTTATTTATGTTTTGTTTTATTTGAGATACAAAGATATTTGAGACTCGTACTTATCTTTTATTTCGTAATTATTAGTGGTTTGTGCATGTGACAACCAGGTTTTGGGGATTATTTGAGATTACTAAAGACTTTCGCTTTTGTTTATAACGCCTATTAAATTCTTTCGCATTATTTTTTGCATATGTTGGGTTTAGGCTAACTTGTCCACAAGGGGAAACGTATCTCAGGAGAAGAGGGTTAGCAGCGGAGGAAACGAGAGTGAAGATTTAGGAAACCCTACACTTAGAGGATGTGTTTTTAAAGACAAGGGAATGGAACGGTGGACCTTGTCCGAAATAGGCTTAGGGCCTTATTTTTGCTTTTTGCTTATTTTAGCTTTTGTCTTTTTTTTTTAGGATTTGGGTAATAGGCCCAAATTAGTACTTGTAATTCTATTTGAATCATATTAATAAAGGGTATTTTATTTAAAGGAAAAATTACTTAATTTAGTGCTTTTTAAAAATTAATTACTGATTTTAGCGATATTTTTTATTTATTACAATTTATAGCAATACATAGCAATATTATGATAAATCTACACTTGTATTAAAAGTGAATTGTGCATACAATATAAATGTATTATAAGTATTTTAAAATATGTTAAAAAACTTACATAATGTATTATAAGTCTATTAAAGTATGTGATAAATGTATTATCCATCTATAAAACTTGTATTATATATGTTTTATAAATAGTTCTCTGCAATATGTATTAAATCTGTATTATAAATGTATTATAAGTGTTCAGTGAAAAAAAAATTATTATTATAAATGGTAATATTTTTTTAATATTGTATATTTATGTAAGTTTCCCTTATTTAAATTTCATAGTGAAAAAACTCAATTATAATTTATCCTGACTTTTTTGGTAATTACCCAAAAAAAATTCCAGATTTTTGATACATACGAATGATGCTGATACATCGCGAT